>NC_041381.1:619860121-619873027 GCF_002162155.2 Triticum dicoccoides
ACTCCCCATGGCGTGCTCCGCGGCGGCGGGCGTCGAGGCGACGGCCCTCCTGTCCCCGCGCTGCCCCGCCCCTTCTCCGCCCGACGGCCGCTCCCGCCGCCGCCTCGCCCTCGTCTCCCGGACGCGCCACCGCAGCCTCAGGTTCGTCTCCGGACCCCCTAATTCGGCGGCTTCGCTCGTGAGATGTATATACAGTACTCAAAGTCTGAAACCAAGGGGTTGGGATTCTAATTATTAGCAGCTACTAGTACCTGGTTACCCTTCTCTTGCTCGGTGCGTGCCATGGTCCGTCCGTGTGCGCGAAATGCTATGGCCATGCCTGCTCAGCTCAGGCACTGTGGGGATCATATACAGCTGTGAACGCTCAAATGTGTTGTGTACTGTTACATGCTAGGTGACATTGCGGTGTCTTGGATCATGATCAGATTCATCGTATACATGCCATTGGCATTCCTTATGTCTGGATTCTACGAATATGTCAAGGAATCGGAATCTGACTTTTGTTGTCTGGCTTGTTCCAGGGCGGCCGCGCAGCGTCCTCACAAGAGTACAACCGGCGCCGACCCCCTTAACAACAGGGCTAATGTACGAAGCGACGAGGCAGCGGTTTCCGCCGAAAAAGAACGGCAAAGGGTATGTGCATCATGCGTTTTAGCAACCTATATGCTTCCAAATATGTTTGTCGCACGCAGGAGTGACGCGACAATAGATGCTGATTCTTCTTTTCCAGAAAGCAAATCTGGGGCTTGGCTGCCGCTGAAAGGCAATAACTTGCTCATATGAATTTCTACCTTATTTTAACATAGATGCATGAGGTTACTTGGTGTGAACATGTATAAAAAATCAATGTTGCATATATTTTGCCATTTTAAAAAGATCTTAAATTCTGTTTTTGTTAAACTGAAGCGAAATGCATCATCATTTTATTACTTAAATAATCAATAGTTATTAGATAAAGGTACAAAGTTGGCATTGGCATCTACTCCCTCCGTCTCATAATATAAGAACGTTTTTGACACTAGTATAGTGTTAAAAACGTTCTTATATTTTGGGACAGAGGGAGTATATTTTAAACCAAATGGCAGCCAAGCCCTATTTCATTGTGAAATACAGCATACAACAGTTAAACAAAGTTAACATTCAATCAATTTTACTCTGAAATATAATCACTTTTAAATTTCTCATATTAGTTACTGTTGTTACTTTTAAGAATTTCTAGGTTTTGTGATTTTCACCACAGAAATACAACGATGGAGATGGCATATCAAATCTTCAGCTGGAAGATTTGGTAGGAATGATACAGAACACCGAGAAGAGTAGGGGATCCTTCTTTTTGAATATCCATACAGTTTCCTAAAATGCAGAGTTGTAAGTATGTGCATAACCACTGAATTGCAAATTGATTTTTTTAGATATACTTCTTTTGAATCAAGCTCGTCTTCAGGCAATGGAACACGCTGATAAAATTCTTAAAGAAAAGGAAGCCTTGCAGAGAAAGATAAACATTTTAGAGACGAGGTTGTCAGAAATAGATTCACAACATAAGCTTTCAAGTGAAGGGAATTTCAGTGACTCTCCACTAGCATTAGAGTTTGATGTTCTAAAGGAAGAGAACATTGTACTGAAGGAGGACATAGAATTTTTCAAAACAAAGCTTATAGAGGTTGCCGAGACAGAGGAGGGTATATTCAAATTGGAGAAAGAGCGTGCTCTTTTAGATGCTTCCCTTAGGGAGCTGGAGTCCAGATTTATAGCTGCCCAAGCAAATATGATGAAACTTGGTCCTAGGGATGCCTGGTGGGAGAAAGTAGAAAAATTGGAAGACTTGCTTGAGACCACAGCAAACCAAGTAGAGCATGCTGCTGTGATATTGGACCGCAACCATGATCTGCAGGATAGGCTTGAAAAATTAGAGGCCTCATTGCAAGCAGCAAATATTTCAAAGTTCTCTTGTTCTCTTGTTGATCTTTTGCAGCAAAAAGTCAAATTGGTAGAAGAACGCTTCCAAGCATGTAACCGGGAAATGCATTCTCAGATTGAACTGTATGAGCACTCAATAGTGGAATTTCATGATACTCTTAGCAAACTAATAGAGGAAAGTGAGAAAAGGTCACTGGAGAATTTTACAGGAAACATGCCTTCGGAACTATGGAGCAAAATTTCCCTTTTAACTGATGGATGGTTACTGGAGAAGAAAATATCTTACAGTGACGCAAGTATGTTACGAGAAATGGTTCAGAAAAGGGACAATCGTCTTCGGGAAGCGTACTTGTCATACAGAGGTACCGAAAACAGGGAAGTTATGGACAATTTACTTAAGATGGCATTACCAGGAACTAGGTACACTTTCTTCTTTGCTAAAATGAGAAAATATGTTTATATAAATTAGTTGGTTTGTAATCTTTATTGATTAATGCAGTTCTGGTTTGCACATTGCCCACATAGCAGCAGAGATGGCTCCTGTCGCGAAGGTGAGTTTTAGTATTAATACAGCCTTTCATGCGTGCATTTGAAATCTTCTATTTGATATTTGGATAATTCACTGCCTAGTATGACTACTATCTGGGGACGCTTAGAGAGAACATTGTTTTTAAGCACTTATATTCTGTAAATTAACAAAGCATTAAGTTTTCCAGTGTTTCACATAAATTTGAGCCTATCACTATCTTACAAGTAAACAATAAAGCACTATTTTAAATATATGGTTCTCATCAGTTGTGCTCAGGCCATGATGATCCAAGGGCTAATTCAAACCGAGGTAAAACTGACAATGTTTAATGTGTGCTATCATTCTTTTTGTGTGAATGGATGTAGCCTTAAACTGTATGGATGCCCTTTTTTAGCTTATAAATTTTGATCGTGCAGCCATGAAATAGTAAATAAAATTCTGGTTGTACCAAAGGTGGTAGAATATCAACTTTCATGTTTCAACAAAGTTACAATCTGCAAAAAAAAAAATCTAAAACCTGCAGATGTTTGTCTGTTGATCATGTGCATAAAGGTTGATCAATCTCCTCCAACTGCTTTATATTTTAATCTGTTTCTTGAGAAATTTATTGAACTACTGATGCTGATGCAATGACTAATTCTTTTGGAATCTGGATTTTTGTCCATTCTGATCAGTTCGAATCCTATTAGTCATCTTTTATATTTCCTATATGCATGCTTGTTTAGGTTGGTGGCCTGGCAGATGTGATATCTGGTCTCGGGAAGGCACTTCAGAAAAAAGGCCATCTAGTAGAGATCATTCTTCCAAAATACGACTGCATGCAGGTTGACCAAGTTAGCAATCTAAGGGTATGTCATAATGCTGCTTATCTATGTTTTTGGTATGATCTTCTGTTAAGGTAAGATTAATATCATGTGATTGTGCAGGTTTTAGATGTTCTTGTGCAGTCCTACTTTGAAGGAAATATGTTCAACAACAAAATTTGGACTGGGACTGTTGAAGGTTGCAAGCAACCCTCAGTTGTATCACTGTATAAAATTTATTTAAATCCGCATTGATCTAATTAAATTAGCATATGCAGGCCTACCCGTCTACTTTATTGAGCCACAGCATCCAGCGATGTTCTTTTCGAGGGCTCACTACTATGGAGAGCACGATGACTTCAAACGTTTTTCGTACTTCAGCCGTGCGGCACTAGAATTACTTTATCAATCTGGGAAGAAAGTTGATATAATCCACTGCCATGACTGGCAAACTGCATTTGTTGTAAGCGTCAAAGATCATTTCACAGCATTGACTCATTGCCTACATGACATTGATCTATTTTCTCGGTTGATTTACAAAATTGATTGTACTAAATTACCCTTTGACATTTAAACTCCAGGCACCTCTTTATTGGGATGTATATGCAAATCTAGGCTTCAACTCAGCTAGAATTTGCTTCACCTGTCATAATTTTGAATACCAAGGAACTGCTCCAGCTCGTGATTTAGCATGGTGTGGTCTTGATGTTGAGCACCTAGACAGACCAGACAGGATGCGGGACAATTCGCATGGCAGAATAAATGCTGTTAAGGTATCAATTATGGCAAACTGTAGCAATATATTTTGGAACTCAAACTCATAGCTATGGTATCAATTATGCAATTTTTTATTCATATTATTCAGGGAGCAGTTGTGTATTCAAACATCGTGACAACTGTCTCGCCAACATATGCACTAGAGGTTCGCTCAGAGGTAATATTTCTTACGATTTTTATGCGATGTAGACTTTTTTGGCTACTTTTTAATCGTCCTTCACAGTCTTACCAGTGGCCTTCAACTTATAAGATTCATCTGCAAAAATAGATGATTTCTAAGCATGTTGCTCAAAATGGCTAATTTTTGGAGGCAACCATTTCTGGAAGAGGATAGCACAAGCTGTGGGAAACAAACATGCATATTGCTGTACCTTTGTTTGATCAGTAGTGCCAGACATATTCATGTTTCTACATGGACTGGACACTAAAGAGATGCTACAAAAAGCTTAAATACTTGAGAATACCCTAAATCAAGATATATTGGCATGCATATCCATATAGGGCTCTAATGGTCCTAGTGTTTCTAGTTACCATTGGTTTAACGTGTCTTTAATCTGCCTCTCAACTGCAATTTCATTTTAGTAGTTTCAATTTGCATGTAAAGCGTTTCCACTTCTTTTATGTGCTGATAATGCTCTTATGGTTCCCAGGGTGGGCGTGGACTCCAAGATACACTTAAAGTACATTCCAGGAAATTTCTTGGGATACTTAATGGAATCGACACAGATACATGGAACCCTTGCACAGATAGGTATCTCAAGGTCCAGTATAATGCTAAGGATCTCCAGGGAAAGGCAGCCAACAAAGCAGCCCTCAGAGAGCAACTAAACCTGGCTTCTGCATATCCTTCACAACCACTGGTACGATTGTCGATGCTGTTAAGCTCAGTTCTCAATTACTGGTAAACTGGATATATAAAGGTTCACCCTGTGCTTGAATTTGAACATTTTCCATCTCTTTATTCTCATCAATTTTCTTCGTGGGGTAGTCTGTTAGCTATATGGTTCTATTGTTTGTCATTGCATTTATCAGGGCATGGCCCATGTAGTCTGAAATGAATTACAGCAGTTCCGTTTTTCGATTGTTTTCTTCAGTTAGCTAATATCATTTTCTGATCCCCTGCTGTTTGTATTCACCTCCTTCCGTTTGTCTTGGAACTTGATATTGAATGTTAAACTAAGTAACTGAAATTTTCTCAAGCAGGTTGGTTGCATTACCAGGCTGGTTGCTCAGAAGGGTGTACATCTTATCAGGCATGCAATATACAAAACAGCTGAATTAGGAGGACAGTTTGTCCTTCTGGGTTCAAGTCCAGTACCAGAAATTCAGGTGCGTTTATGCCATGCAGTTTATGTCATACTCCCTCTGTAAAGAAATATAAGAGCATTTAGATTACTACTTTAGTGATCTAAACGCTCTTATATTTCTTTACGGGGGGAGTAGTATATATCTGTGCAGATATTTTGATCAGACATGAATCTCCAAAGTAACAGAAGAAAACCACACTTCAGTACCTCATGAACAGTTTATTTATAACCGAAGGAACATGAGTCTGAAATAGTGTATTTTTGTCTGTGTTTTATACTAAGCACCTTTTTTTTGCCTATTTCTGGAACAGTGAACATACTTGCTTCTTGTTTTGTTTACAGAGGGAGTTTGAAGGTATTGCAGACCATTTTCAGAACAACAACAATATCCGGCTGATTTTGAAGTATGATGATGCGCTGTCTCATTGCATATATGCTGCGTCTGACATGTTCATTGTTCCCTCTATATTTGAGCCATGTGGCCTCACTCAGGTGTGGCTTCTTCCATACTTTGATAGTAAATGCATATCACGTAGTTTATACTAGGTGCACATGTAGTAAGCTGACATCGTTTAGTATAATACGTAATTTGTATCACTTGCTGAAATATATGCTTCAGTTGCCGTGAACATTTGGCACTTCCCTAGAAGTAATTAAACAAGTGCAAGTCTGACCTCTTTTGCTTCTATCTGATATTTGGTGTGTGGCCTGCTGATGCGCAATTTTGACATGCTTTCTTATGTACAGATGATAGCCATGAGATATGGTTCTGTGCCAATTGTTCGGAAAACTGGTGGGCTGAATGACAGGTAAATAGGGAACCAACCAAGTGTTCCTCCGAACATAGTCGTCACATCCAATCAAAGTAACAAGTATAGTGGCATGCTTTGTGGTTTCAGTGTCTTTGACTTCGATGACGAAACAATACCCATGGAGGTGCGGAACGGCTTTACATTTGTCAAGGCCGACGAGCAGGTAGGTCCTGTTTGCGCGCACAGCCCGGGAAGGGGAAAATCCTAGTTGATGATTTCTGGCGGGCAAAACGCAACTCATCTGGATGTTCATTTTGCCAGGGCCTAAGCAGCGCGATGGAGAGGGCGTTCAACTGCTACACGAGGAAGCCCGAGGTGTGGAAACAGCTTGTGCAGAAAGACATGACGATCGATTTCAGCTGGGACACCTCGGCTTCGCAGTACGAGGACATCTACCAGAAGGCGGTGGCTCGAGCGAGGGCAGTGGCGTGAGCACACACACACACGGTAGTTGGTTCCCTGATGCCTCTCTCCCCTGCCCTGCCCTCATGATACAAACGGCACTGGACGAAATCGAGGGATCATGGAAACAGAATCATATAGCAAGCTCCATGCTCTCGGCGCGCATTTCCGGTAAGGGTGTGACGGTGTATCGCTGGTTATATGCGCTGTTTATTGAAGGCAGAACGCGAGCTAAAAATGGAGTAGCTACCGTGAACCCTCAAGATCGTAGTATGCGCGCTGTTGTTGGCATAATATTGGTGTAAATTGTAGTAGGCTGTATATTTTCTTGAGGGGTTGCAACGGAGCTGTATGCGTGCAGTGCAGGCTGCACAGTCGCACGTATGTACTGTATTATGCAGAGATCTTATGGTCGATGGGAGGAGCTTAGATTTGTCTAAATACGGATGTATCAAGTCACGTTTTAGTATTAGATACATATGTATCTAGGCAAATCTGAGACTAGAATTTTGGGACGGAGGGAGTATTATGCAGAGATCTTATGGTTGATGGGAGGAGAGGGAATTTCAGACACCTGGACCGTAAGCATCTGTTAGAAAATACGTTGACTTTCTTTTCTTTTAAAAAAGATATTTAAAAAATACTACAGGATTTTCTGGTCATTAACTCGCCACTATTCCAGTGATATTTTTTCCCCAAAGAAGTTGTAACGACATTGCGCATAGGCTTCTTACAAAGTGCAGATGGAGCCCCCCTTCAAAAAAAAAGAAAGAAGTGCAGATGGAGCCCAGTGGCTGGGCTACTTCCCCATGGGCCCGTTAGGCGGAGAGGCTCAAGGCTCTAGCGAAAGGTTAGGGGCTGTTTGGTTCTTGCAGATGTCCGCCCTGCCAAATCATGGGCGCAGATGGCAATGCCAAAAAATAGGCGAATGAATTGGCCGCCATGGTTCTAAACCTGTGGTTGAGTTGGTTAGGTGGACAGTGGTATTCCCAACCCACCAGGGTTCAAATTCTGGTGCTCGCATTATTTCTGGATTTATTTCAGGATTTCCGGCGATGCGCTTTCAGTGGGAGGAGACGTTCCCGTCGACGATGAGGCGCCTACGGTGGCTTCGTAAATCTCAAGATAATATGTCGGCTCAATCTCTCGGAGGTGCTCATAGGGGTAGGGTGTGCGTGTGCGCGTTCATAGGGATGAGTGTATGCGCGTGTATATGAGCGCTTGTGTCTGTACTGATGCTCAAAAAAAAAACTATTTGACGCAAAAGAAGAGGAGGAAGCCGTGGTGGGCTGGCGCACCAATATTTTGGCTCTGATCCAAACGCCCATCGCCAGGGAACGGATCCTCTAATATCAGGAAGGGATGTCACGAATCTACAGTGACAATCCAGTGCAAAACTGCGAAGGGATGTCACGGGCACTGTAGCGACCGGTAGTGTATGCAGTTACTGTTTATAAAAAATAAATCTGAAAATGATTTTATTGCACCATAATTTTGTTTGTATGTAACTTTTGTAAATGTATATAGTATATTTGTAATTTGTAAATTAATTCATGTCAGTTTAGCCTTAATCATATGGATGTGAAGAAGGGATGTCACGGTTACCGTAGCTTACGTGACATCCCTTCACAATGTTAGAGGATCTCGTTCCCCATTGTCAACCTGATGAATGACCAATTTTTTGGTAGGGCAGGGCACGGCTCCAAACCAAATAGCCCCTTAGTCTTCAAGGGAGTGATGATGGTGCTTGAGGGTGTTTTTCTCTTTTTTTAGGCATTGTCGAAGAGTGATTCCTCTCTGTTGGGTTGTATCGGTAGGGGCGTAGGGCAGGGCACGGCTCCAAACCAAACAGCCCCTCAGTCTTCAAGGGAGGAGTTAATTGCAAGGAAGCACCACACTTCGGCACGTCGTAACGAATCAGTATCACTAGTCTTTTTTTTGGCAGTTCAGTACCAACTCAAAGCCTAAGTGTTGCAAAACGGTTTGACAACCGTATAAGCACATATTGACCACGTATCTGACCGATCGGGCCCATGTGTCAGGTGCCATGGTGGCGTACCCGCGAGCACCTCGCATCGCTGACTCGTCCCACCCGGCTCGGTCGCTGTATCTGGCTCGGTCAGGTCGAACCCGTACGAGATGAACCCTAGTTTCCTCTCCCCTCTCAAGCGGTGGCGGCGGCGACTCCCGGGGGCGGCGAGGTGCGGGCGGGTACGGAGACCTTCCCGGCCTCGGGAGCGATGACCACTTAGGTCTGGACGACAACGATGGCTCCAGTTCGTACTACTCCAGCACAGACGACGAGGATTTGGAGGAGGAGGCGACGCTGTCCATGGAGGGCAGGGTGAGGCTGGCAGAGATATGGGTGGCCAACCCTAGCAGTAGCCATCAGTGGACCAGTGGAGCTGCTGGCGACGTGCTATAAGTCCCTCTCTTCTCTCCTTCTTTCTGCCTATTTCAAAACAGGGGGCTAGGGTTAGTTGCTCATGACAGTGTAAATTTGTGCCGTCAATTGTAGTTTGAATGATGTTGTTTGTGATGTTCGGATTCACTTTGATGCACAACATAATCTGGATAGGAAGATATGCAGCTCAGATGTGACATTTCTGAACCTATATGCACTGATGCACACACAAGGTTATTCTTTCTCTGATGAACTGCACCACATGAAGAATTTAGGCAAAGGAGAGGAGAGAGCATGGGTTAGAATTGATTGGCACAAACATCAAACTGCAGCAACTTAAGAAGGAATATGAGCATACTTTAGTTCTGAATTTGCTAGTGAGGGCAACAACACCTTTTGTATGTCAAATAGAAGAAGATTTAGTGAGATCAAAGTACATCAATGTCTGTCAGAGGAGAGAAGAAGATTTAGCAACTATATTGTATGAACCACCTGTTGTGTATGATCTTAGTGAGCCTGTAGTTCTTGTTGTTGATCAACAAGATATTGTTTTTAATAGTCAGTTCACCAGCAGTCCTACTCAATCTACTGCTGTGTGCACACAAGAGACCAGAAATTTCAGTAAGGGGAAGCTCAAAGCTGTAATGGAGGAAGAGGAACTGCTAGAGGAGGCACATAATAATAGTGATGACTCTGAGGCTGCATATGACAGTGATGACAATCCTTTCTGCATGGAGAAGTACATGATATGTGAAGACACAGAGATAATAGAGGGGAATATTATATTAGCAGAGCAAGAAAGTTGAAGATCAAGATTCATATGAAGATTCAGATGAGTATTCAAAAGAGGAACAAGTACATTATGAGGGTGACACTGAGGTTGAGGATTTGTTTGAGATGGAGGAGGAGGAGCAGGAGGAGCAGGAGAAGGAGGATGAGGTCAATGTTGTTGCAAGAGAAGAAGCACCAATGCAAAAACCTGCAAAAAGGAGGAAGAAGCTAGTAGTTAGGAGAGGCCCTACTACTAGGTCACATTCAAGTGTGTTGGAGGAGGTGAAACCTGATTTCATTCCTTCATCAGATGAAGAAGATGATGTGTTGCTGTTTGAGGATGAAGATGATGGACATGAGCCACTGTCATTTCTTCTACCTAAAGGGAGGAAGAGTAGGGCCAAGAAAAGGGAACCAAGGATCTGGTACAATGACAAACTTGAGCAACCACGTCAGCAGTTATGTATGTATATGTGCTTTAAGGATCAACATCAATTTAGAGATGCTTTGTTGAGCTTGCACATCACATAGGCCAGAGACTTCAGGTATCACAGAAACTCAGACCAAAGGATCATTGCCTGTTGTAAGCAAGAGCACTGCCAGTTTTGCATAGTTGCTGCAGTTATCAAAGGGGAGAAGACTTTTGCTATTAAGAAAATAAGGCTGGAGCACACTTGCCTAGAAGGCTGAGACATCAAGGATCAGTGCCAAGTGGCTTGCAAAGACCTATGAGTCATTGCTCAGGTCTGATCCAACCACTACCATACACACTTTGATCGACAACTGCAATGAGAAGTATGGTGTTGATGTGCCAAGGCACATGGCCTATAGGGACAAAAACCTTGCTGTAGAAGCTGTGCTAGGAGAGCACAAGAAGCAGTATCCCCGACTTAGGGATTATGCTTAGACCATCATGATACAAACCCTGGTAGTAGAGTTGTAGTTACAACAGTTACTCTAAAACCAACTACAAAAATACCACATCCAGGACCAAGGTTTCATGCTATGTTCTTCTACATAATGGAGCAAGGGAGTGATTTCTCAATGGATGCAGACCATTCATTGGTTAGTTACGCCTTCCTTGTATTATCACTGCTGCTGAAATCATTGTTATTGTACATCACAAGCTATCATTGTTTAGTACTGCTTTATAGTGACTTAAATATATAATTTAGTAGTGCTTTATAGTGCCTTTTAGTGACTTAAATATATAGTTTAGTAGTGCTTTATAGTGACTTAAAATATAGTTTAGTAATGCTTTATAGCATATGCTTTATAGTGCTTTTTAGTGACTTAAATATATAGTTTAGTAGTGCTTTGGTTGCAACAACAGGTGCTTTTTAGTGACTTAAATATATAGTTTAAATTGTTCTTTGGTTGCAACAACAGGTGTTGATGGATGCTTTACTCAGCTCACCACTGGTGCTCAAATCCTTGCCGCCACTGGAAGAGATGGCAATAATAATATTTTCCCACTTGCATTTGCTATTGTTGGAAAAGAGGACACAACTAACTGGTGTTGGTTTCTACACCAACTGAAGATATGTCTAGGAGGAGAAGTTGGGAAATTTGGGCTTTATACTATCATGTCTGATAGACAGAAGGTATGCATGCATCTTCCTGTTATGTTCTTGCTGTTATGTTCTTCTGCATTAGAGTTACTCTCTGCATTAGCATGTTATGTTCTAGATGTAGTAGTACAACAACTAAGTCTAGCATGTTATGTGAACAGGGGCTACTAAATGCAGTAAACCAAGTTTTTCCAAACTGCCATCAAATTTTTTGCCTTAGACACCTCTATGCAAATATCCAGAATGCTGGATTTAGCACGGAAGATCTTAAGAAATGCATGGATAATGCCAGCTATGCTTATAACCAGCACAAGTTTAACATTGCCATGAATGACCTGAAAAATGAGAGTGAGGAAGCTTGGAAGTTGCTAAGTGGAATACCTAAGCACACATGGGCTAGGCATGCCTTTGACACTAACTGCAAGATAGACTTGGTTGTTAACAACCTATCTGAGGTGTTCAACAAGTACATCCTAGATTTTAGGGAAAAACCTATTGGGACTATGGTTGATGGTATTAAGGACAAGCAGATGGTGAGGTGGCATAGGAACAGAGAGAGAGAAAAGGCAGCTCTGTGGGAGATCATACCACATTATGCTGAGAAGCTAGAGGTGGAAAAGGAAAGGGCCAGATTCTGCAAACCTATTCAAGTTGGTGTAAATCTTTAGCAAGTGACCAGTGGGCAGCAAATGCATGTTGTAAACTTGGAACTTTATACATGTGGCTGCACAAAGTGGGACCTGTCTGGCATACCATGCAACCATGCAATATCAGCAATTAATAAGGCAAAAAGATTTCCAGAGGACTATGTCTGCAATTTCTTCAGAAAAACCTTTTACGTTGCTGCATATGAACCAATGATATATCCAGTTCCTGGTGAACATGATTGGACAAGGACAAGTGGACCAGACATAGAGCCACCCAAATTTCATGTGAAGAAGGGGAGAAGGAAAGAGAAGAGAATAAAGGGCAGATTTGAGGTTCCAAAACCAAACGGAAGTTCAGGAATGACCACTATAACATGCAGCAACTGTGGGCTCCAAGGCCATAGGTACACCAACTGCAAGCAAGTTGAGACCAGAGTTGGTATGAGGAAAAACAAGCATGTGGTAAACCTTTCACTACTAGAGAAAACCTTATACACAGAATCTTACCAGTAGCGCATGTTAAAATGAGGCGCTACTGCTACTTAGCAGTAGCACGTCTGCCAAAACCGCGCTACTGTTATCCCCTTAGCAGTAGAGCGGCAGGAATAGAACGCGCTACTACTATAATTGCCACACCGATCCCGACGTGCTAGGTATAGTAGTAGCGCCCTTCTAGAAACGGCGCTACTACTACGGATTTTAGCAGCAACGCGTTTTTCCTCCCCACGCTACTGTTAAAGCTATTTTCCCCTAACCCCCCGCGCGGCCTGATTCCCTCTCCTCTGCTTCCTCCCCCAATTCCCCACTCTCTCTTCTCCCCTTTGTCGCCTTCGCCTCGCCGCCATCTCGCCGTCGTCTCCCTCGACCCCGCCTCGCGGCCGTCTCTCCCGACCCCGCCTCACCGCCGTCTCCCTCGACCCGCCTCGCCGCCGTCTCCCCCGACCCCGCCTCGCAGCCGTCTCC
>NC_041381.1:619873291-619901523 GCF_002162155.2 Triticum dicoccoides
GCCTCGCCGCCGTCTCCCCCGACCCTGCCTCGCAGCCGTCTCCCCCGACCCTGCCTCGCCGCGCGTCGGTGCTGCCGTCTCCCCCGACCCCATCTCTCTCCCCGCCCTCTGTAAGCACTCTCCCCTTCCGATCCCTCTTGTTTGCTTAGTATGAACCCTAGCTATTTAGTGCTAGTTAGTATGAACCCTAGGCTATTTTTAGTGCTAGTTAGTTAATTACAATTAGTATTAACCCTATTTAATTAGGGCAGTAGTTCCTAGGTACTAATTATTTAGTAAGAACTAGGTACTAATTAGCTAGGTACTAGTTTATTTTTATTTATAGTAAGTTTATTTTCAGTAAGAACTAATTAAATTAATAGAACTAATTAGTAAGAACTTGTTGCTATTTTTTTAGTTAAAGCAATTTTTCCCGCATGGACGTGGACGATGCCTATCCCGCATCCTCGTCATCGAGTCGGTGGAGGAAGACACCTGCTTGACCATATGGGCCATGTCCGAGACTGGGCTCCGCCGGGGTGGTACTGGGAGGCGCTACCTACCGAGGGGCGCAGGTTGGTGAGGAGCCAGCCTGTCATTGACCCAAACCTTCTTTGGTGGCGGTCGCGTGGGCCAGTGACGGTCCAGAGGCTCAAGGACCCCGCGGAGGTGGTGCGTCACGGTGTCAGTGAGGAGGACGCGCATGTCCGTCGCTACTTGTTTGCGTTGGAGCACATGTTCTCCAATACCTGGCAGGTTCTCCAGGGATCTCACTGGAGCTATGATCCCGTGATGGTTCCTTCTCTGTGGGTGTCCACCGCCGGCGCCGATACCCGTCGTGTGCTAGGGTTTTAGTTGTATTAGTGATGTTATATGGATGACACTATTCGGGATGTATTAGTGATAATATTCGACGATGTATGAACACACATGAGATGATCTACTTTTGCTTATTCAATGCATGCTAATTTGAGTCCTATAAGATATTTTGAAATGTATATCTTGTGTTGCTCAAATAGGATATGTGCTTGCCTAAGTGGCCGGTCATGTTTGCAGGTTACACCTCCGAGTGGCCTATGTTTTGCCGTAGTGTTGATTCATTTCCGTTCCGACAAATTTCAGGCGCTCGATATGTCCTATTTTAGCAAAGGTCATGCCGGATTTTTCCGTGAATTTTGGCATGACTTGTGCCAGAATATGTAGGAAATATCGAGTGCCCCGGATTTGTGTGTTGAGTATCCTGGCAGTTATCTTCGATCGATTTTCAGTTAATGTTTTAACTATGAACATAGGAAATGTCTGACGACGAAAAGGATTTCGGTATTTGAAAATACTGCGAAGACGAGCGCGGCCTGTGCGACGGAATCTTCCTAGATGATGATAGGCGCTTCAACATCAAGCTAGATGAGAACTTCGAAGTGGATACAGTAAGTCACAACGACAAGTCTTTTTTCGTAATTTTTTTTGAACAACAGAAGGCGCACAAAGCGCCAAACTTTACTATTCAGCTCAATAATAGTGTACAACATGGATTACAAATCCCTGGAACTGAAAATTGGAAAGAAGAGAAACTACAGGGCAAGATCCATTTCGATGAGCTGAGGAAAAACAGCATATGTCAGGTCTTAGATTAGGCCTAAGAACCTGTTGAGCCATATTGTGGGCAATCCCATTGATCTCCCTAGAAATGTGAAACACCTGAGCATGAAGATCAGAGGAGAAGAAGAAAAATTCAGCTAGTATTTTCCTGATAGCCCAGGGGATGGCAACATCGGAAGCCTTAGAAGAAGCAGCAAACGATGCCAAAGAGAGACAGTCGGTGAGGAAAGTAGGCTGAGAAATATTAAGGCGATTAGCCACTTGAGCCGCCAAAAGAAGAGCCAAAGCTTTCGCTTTCAAAGGAGAATCTGTATCCGCAGAAGACGCTTGAATCTGAACAATAATTTCCGTCGGGTCTTGTGGCAAACAAAGGTAGACTCCGATACCAGTAGCCACCATTCCTTGAGTTAAACCAGGGATTTTTTGCACCTGAAAGCTGCATCAGAGTAAACTCTTGGTCTTATTAGCAGAAGATCAGACTAAATTGTTTTTCCCTGCACAGGTAGCTGGTTAACAGTAGGCACAACACAAACAATGTTATTTTGGAGAGAACCATGCATATTATCATTCAATTCAACATCGAGAGCTTTAGCAGCAATATGAATTTGACAGGGAAGAGCTCTCTTCCTATTGAAAAGATGGTCATTCCGAGCTTTCCATAGGCACCACAAAAATTGAGAATGTTAGGCACAGATGCATGGGAATGATTCATGTTAATTAAAGCATGTAAAACGCTATGAATAGTAGGATTGGCTTGAATTAGTGCATCTGTTCTAATGCACCAAGGAGAAGAGAACCAAGCATCTCTAGCAAAGTCGCAAAGAAAAAACAAATGCATCTCATCTTCTTGTTGTCCACATCTGCAACAAAATTGAGAGATATGTATAGAAAAGCGGCCAGCTCTCAAACCTGTGGGAAGGGCCTCCCAGAGAAGCCTCCAAGTAAAAGTCTTGACTCTAGGAATTATTGTCTTTTGCTTCCAAATCAGCTTTAGAAGATTTTTAATTTGCAAAGAAACTTGAGAAGGAGCAGATCTAGGATTAGCACGAATGTCCTGCAAGCACAATTTATAAGTGGATTTAGAAGTACAATTGCCATTAGGTGTTAGATCCCAGCAAAGTATATCCGGACAGTCCTCTTGAATAATATCAGTTTGAATAATAGCAGTAGCAAGAGGCTATCGGAAAAGAGAAGAAATCAAATTATTATCCCAAATTTTGGTTCCAGGAACCCAAAGATCTTTAACAAGATAAGGGTAAACATAACCTGAAGGCTGAACAATAAGGTGATCATAAACAGTAGTCCAAAGAGAGCACCAGTGAGTGCTCCATATAGAAACATTACCTTGAGTGAGCTGATAGAAAGAATGAGTTTTGAGTTTTGGAAGCATTTTAAGGATGGCAGACCAAAAAGCAGATTTTGGAGTGGACGAGCTAGCCAGCCAAATCGAAGTATCATAGAAGTATTTAGATTTAAGGACCAAATGAAGATGAGAGGAAGGATCTTTAGCCAGACGCCAAGCAGCTGCAAGAATCAACCCTTCATTAACCGCTTGCAAATTCCTAATACCAAGCCCACCTTCCTGCTTTGAATTGCAAATATCCTTCCAAGCGCGAAGACACAAACCCCTGTTGGAATTATTTTCCCTAATACCTGTCCACCAAAAGTTCCTGATAATAGCAGTGAGTTTGGCTAAAAGTTTTTTGGAGAACAAAATGTTAGCCATATAGTAAACATGAATAGCAGAGAAAACAGATTTGATCAACTCAAGTCTAGCTGCATGAGAAAGCATGTTAGCCTTGTAAGCCGGAAGCTTATTTAGAAATTTATCTAAAACAAAATTATAGGCGGCAGATCTATTCTTAGCAGGAAGAAGAAGAGGGTGACCCAGATGAGAAAAATGAGCATCCATGTTAGAAACATGAAAAATCTGCTTAATATCATGAGCTACAGCCTGACTAACATGAGAGCTGAAGATAATGGCAGATTTTGCCCAATTAGGAGTTTGTCCAGAAATAGAACAGAAATGATAGATAATTTGGGCCATAGCATTTGCCTCTTGAACCGAAGCTTGCCCACAAACTAGTAAATCATCTGCAAACAATAGAGAATGAATAGGAGGGCAACCTGGTCCAAGAGAAATACCCTGCAAATGATTAGCAGCCAGAGCATCATTAAGAGCAAGAGACAATTCATTAATGGCCAAAACAAACAAATAAGGGGACATAGGACAACCTTGGCGAATACCCCTAGCGCTTTTAAATTTATGAGAAGGTTGACCATTAATAACCACAGAGAAAGTGGGTGTGGAAATGCATTCATAGATCAAATTTATGAAATGACCATGCAGACCTTTACGAGCAAGAGCTAAAACTATGAAGCTCCATTCTAAACGATCAAAAGCTTTCGCAAGATCAATTTTAAGCATGAAAGCAAGTTGATTCCAGGATTTAAGAGCAAAAGAATGGGTGATTTCCTGAGCAATAATAATATTATCACTAATCCTTCTACCCTCAATAAAAGCCTGTTGAGCATGGTCAATAAAATCAGGGAGAAGAGGCTTGAGGCGATTAGCTAAGGATTTGGCAATGATTTTGTATATGACATTACAAAGGCTAATGGGATGATAATCCATAGGAACCTGGGGAACCAGTTTTTTTGGAATGAGAGCAATGTTAGTGTCACTAATATGAGGTGGCAATATACCTGATTTATAAAAATTAACCACCAACTGGGTGACCTCATCTCCTATCCAATCCCATACAGCTAGATAAAACTCAACATTGAAGCCATCCGGCCCTGGCGAAGCATTCAACTTCATATCCTTCAAGATCTGCAATACTTCACTTTTATCCGAAATTAGATAAGTGGGATCCAAAGAGCCGTTAGGAAACTGTGAAGCAAGAAAAGGTCTTCCAGAATTAACATTAGGAGACGAAAAGATATATCTGAAATAGTTAAAAAAAGTGTTAGCAATGAGATCAGGTCTGAAATGCAAAACATCATTTTCATCTTTAATAGAGCAAATGGTATTCCTCTTCCTCCTCTTGAGAATAGCTTGATGAAAAAAATTTAGTATTACGATCACCACCAGTAACCCAACCCTTCTTGCTTCTTTGCTTATAAAATCTATTAAGTTGATTGAGAACATGCTCATACCTGAGGGTTAGTTGTTGCTCCAGATTATGATCTTGTTGGTTCCAAGGAAGCATTTGAATTTGATTAATACTGGACTCCAACTCCTGCAGTTCTAGTTGAAAGGGTTTCTTCTTCCTACACCATTTTTTCAAAGATCCTGCCAAAGAAGTGGTTTTTGCAACAAAAGAGGTAGATCTAACATTGTTCCAGGCAGATTTAGCGAAACTATTAAATCTTTCTCCATTAACCACCAATTCTCAAATTTGAAGGATTGCCTAGGTTTAACAAAACTACCATCCGTGGAAATGAGAATGGGAGCATGGTCACTAAGGATGATAGGCAAGTTAAGAACCTTAGAGTTGGGATACAGCGCACACCAATCCGCATTAACAAGACAATGATCTAAACGTCTGTAAATAGGCCTAACTGTGTGCTGCCTATTACGCTAAGTGTAAGCAGGACCACTAAAACCAATGTCAAAGAAGCCACAATTTTTAATCATAGCACGAAAAGCAGACAAACGATAATAATTAACAGTACCATTGCAACCATCCGTATCATACAAAATATCGTTAAGATCACCCATACAGATCATGGGTTTGCCAAAGTTATCATACACAAAAGTGGAGATCTGATTCCAAATGTCACTAGTCTGCCTATGGTAGGGATCACCATATATACAAACCAAACAAAAGTGAACCCCCGAGGCTAGATGAACTACATCCGCTAAGATAAAGTGGAAGGAAGAACTACGAACAGAAACCTTAAGGTCATCATTCCACATAAGCCAGAGCCCTCCTGAAGCCCCTCTAGAAGGAACAACAAAACTGCCAGCCACCTCAAACCGGTTCACAAGATCAACAGAACAAACTTTGGAAGATTTGATTTCTGAAACAAAAATTACCTGAGCTTTTGTAGAGCGAACCAGATTGGCCAGGAACAACATTCGATCATTGCCAAGGTCTCGGCCCATACCTCGGCAATTCCATGCTATTGCTTTCATGGCGCCCGAGGCGCGTTAGGGCCATGCGCCACTGCCCGAGGAAAGGATTCAACCACCCTCCTATCCATACCAACATTCAATTCCATGTTTTCTCCAACTTGATCATTCCAGAGATCCAATGTATCGCCTTGGCCAGAGGAACTAAAGTCATCTTGTTTTTCCACTGCGATTTGAGCTCTGGGGCTATGCTCGCCCATATCAACATGCAAACCCAAATGGTGGATATGATCAGTGCCAGAAGGAGAGAAACTAACAGACAGCAAAGGCATGTGCACGGACCGCGGATCATAGCTTCCTCCTTCCTTATTGCCGGAAACCATAGTAGATCGGCCCGACGCAGTGGTGGCATCCAAATCCGTGTTCTCCAGATCCTGACCCCTACGTGTGCACATAATATTGCTGCAATCCATTTGATCGGCTCCATTTTCACGCTTCCAAGTGGAGGAACAAGCGCGATTGTGCATAACCCCATGCATATTGGAACGCAAACCTCCATATCCCCTGGCCGGAGGAATATCCCATCTGCTATAGAGATATCGATGGTAGCCACCCTGAGATGTTGTGGATCCAAAAGGCGAAGAACCGTCCAAAGTCCTTCCTCTCCCTGGACTAACAGGCACTGTGAAGGCTCCCATACCACTAGTTGCAGATGGCTGTGGAGAGAGAACTTGCCTAACAGGCGGAGCTCCGAGCACCAAATCAGACTGATCTTCTGCCCTCCCACGACCTCCATGGATGCTGGCCTTCTTCGCTGGCGGAACCGGAAGCCCAAACAGCGACTCTAGCAGCCTCTTGGGACTGGATCTGAGTGGAGAGGGGACAGGGAGAAGAGGCGGAGGCGAGGAAGGCACAACACCTGGGAAGAGGGATGGATTAGCAGGAACTTTCCCACAGGGATTATAGTCTTCCATAGTAGCCTAAATAGCAGATGAGGGGCCAGTATGTGAGATGTGAGTTACAGGCAGAGCGCACAAAATGGAGATTTCTGATGGATTAGGAATAACAGCACCCTGCTGTACTGGAGTGTGCAAGCCTTGAATTTGAACTTCTCCTGCGTTATTGCCCGGAACAGAGGCCGTCTCCATATTAACTACAGTTGGTGGCACTGCTGAAATCTTAACAGCGTCGCTCTGACCCGGGCACCGACCCTGACTATAGCTACACCTCGTAGCCATACCTCCCATCTGATTCTGTAATATCTGTAGTTCTGCATTTGTAGATGAACCACCTTCTTCCATCCTTCTAATTTGCTCATTAATCTTAGTAAGAGATAATTATTTTTGATTAGCTTCCTCCATAGCCGCACTATGCACAGCTATCTCCTTGCCCTTAGGGTGTTCTATGAACTGCTTCTGCAATCTGGCTAACTGAGGATTTACAAAAGATGAGAATGAATTTGCTTCGCACAGATTACGTTGTTCTGAAAGAGAAGGAATTAAATCTGCAGCAGTCATCCATTGGCCAAATTTATTTGGGGAGATACCCTCCAAAGAGACTTGAAGTCTACTCCTTGAAATAAGGACACTATTTCTAGCTTTGCAATGCTGGACACTATGAAACATAATTCCACAAAAAGTACAGATTCTGCCAATCTTCTCGTAGAACAAATAGGCCCAACCAGCAGAGTCTTCTCCATAAGTAACCCAAACTTTATCTTTCACAGGTCTACTGATCTGAGCTTTAATAGTACCCCAAATGTATTCCTGCCTAGCCGAAATCATACTCTTGTTAATCGGATGAAACTCTGAAATCTGCCCCACTTTTTGCAGGATGCTTGCTAATAGTGCTTGGGTTCTAAACCTGATGGGGATACCATAAATCCGAACAGTGACATAAATTGAATCAAACTTGTAGTCCTGAATATTATTATCTTGCTCCTCTGGATCCATCCATTCAATCAGAAAGTTATCTGAACCCATGCTCCAAGGCTGACGAGTAATCACAAACATAACAGCTTCCAAAGAGCGGAAGTGCGCCACAAAAACATACCTTGATAATTGAGATATGCCGTAATAATTATCCCTCCATGCTCTAGCCATAGATTATTGCACAGCCTGAAGAGAAAGAACTCTGATTGGACCTCCAGTAGAAGCAAGTTTCATCAATATATTGAACTCTGCATCCTGTCCTTCCTCATGTGCCTGGTTCTCAGCTTGAACATGAACAATTTCCGGCTCACTGATTGAGAGCGCTTGCATGGTGAGCTCAATCCCAGGATCTGGCGCTATCGAGCGAGAGGGGAGATGAGCCCCCTAAATAGCTCCACTTCCCCCCGGTATATCCGCCTGAGAACGCACCGGATCTGGTGCTAGGAGATTAGGTCGACCTGCTCTTGGCTTATCCGCCTACGGCCGCACAGGCGCACCCTCAATACCAGCATCCTGACCCTCCATTACTGACTGGATAGTGCGACTTAGAGCAGAGAACGAGAAAGGGATCTAGGAAGGAAAAAGAGGCTGGAAAATAGAAGGAGATCAGAGATAGGGAGAAGATTTGGGCGGAGAAAGAGGAGGAAAGGAGAGGAGAGGAAAAGGAGAGAAGGCCAGAGCGGCAAAAAGCCAGTCCAGAAGCGTCTCAACATGTGTCCTGTGTGAAAGGAACCGAGCCTCTTTTTTCGTAATTAAGCATAACATATGCTTCATTTGTTTCAACTTATAATTTGTTTTTACTATTCTACTAGTGTATCCCCTGCCATGCAAGAGTTTTTGTATTGGACAAATTTTATTCCTGCATTTAGAAATGTTAGTACTGAAAACGTGCGACCAATAGTGTTCGTACTGAACTACGGTCACATTTATTTAGGAATGATGGTAAGATTTTTAATATTTGTCCTCAGTGCATCTTTTCCATACATTATTTTTGAAGCTAAACTTCATTGCTAAGTATGTTACCATACGATGTTCTTCAACAGGGAGTCCTGATGAATGTTGTGCCTTATGGGATCGAGACTAAAGGTACCATGAGTATTATTAGCTTACGACCAAGATATCCTACAGATTACTTTAGTGCATTCAAGATTAGCGACAGATGTAGTGCAAGACTGGACCAAATATGTGATGGGGGAGCGCAGAGAAGTACTAGGGGGCAGCAAACATATGTGCTACCCACGATTAGGAGACAGGTTCATCTGCATGCTCCAACTTGATTAAGGAGGAGAGCTATACATGTTTTATGTTATTTTACCTGCGAGAGAGCAGCAGGAGTGATTAGCTAGCTAGAAATGAGTTTGAAGATGATGATGTGCTACCTATTACTATGATGATAAAATAGGTAGTGTTGGTGGTAATGACTATGATGATTATTATTAGCTAGTGTTAGTGGTGATTAAATAAATATTGTTGATGATAATGACTATGATGATGATTAAATAGCTTGTGCCGGCGGATTAGATTCAAGTGGAGGCAACATGTGGTGCACATCGAAAGTACTACTAGTCCAAACTAGATCAAGTTTGGATTAGTAGTATACTTTTGACATGCACCACATATTGCCTCCACTTGAACCTAATCCACCTTCATTTGACACACTGTTATGGACATAATGATGTAAACCTCATAACTGGTATTGTACCAATATTTGTACGATGGAGAGAAAGCCGCATAAATACACTAAAAATAAAAAAAATAAAAAATGAATACTAGTAGAAATTGAGAGAAAACGCGCTGCCACTAGTTTCATTAGCAGTAGCGTGGGGTTGAACAAACGCTGCAGCTAGTTGTCCTAGCAGTAGCGCGCGCCGGCACGCGTTACTGCTAAGCAATAGTTGTAGCGCCTTATTAGTAGCGCGCCTACCTGCGCTACTAGTGAGCACAAAACCAGCGCTACTGCTGGGGTTTTCCCTAGTAATGTTTGTTAATGTAACTTGTTAATTGGTTTGGTTTCCTTGTATGTCTTATGTGCTAAACCCTTGTGACTAACTATCATGTTTCCTTGTATGTTTGCAAGGCACCTGCCAGATCAAGGAATGAAGCTACTCCACCTGCAAGATCAATGAATGAAGATACTCCACCAGCAAGATCACAACAGCCACCATCAAGATCACAACAGCCACCAGCAAGATCACAACAGCCACCAGCAAGATCACAACAGCCACCAGCAAGGTCAGCTACTGCAAGGTCTGCTTCTGCAAGATCTGCAAGAAGGTCAGCTAGTGCAAGTGTTCCAAGGCCTTTCACTGCCCCAAGATTTGCTGTTGGAGCTTCATCTTCTGGTCCCTCTACTTCTGGTGCTCCTCCTTCAAGTGTCCCAAGGAGTCATACTGGCTGGATGTCATTCTTTACTGCCAGTGGTTCCTCTCTATTGGGTTGTGTCTGCTCGGAGCTGAGTATGGCATGGCGGCTTTTTTGTGTGGCCAGACTCTTCCTCAAGGTTTGGCAGGATAGTTGTGTGTAGCTTTTGGCGGAAAATTGGTCTTCGACAGGGTCAATGTCGATGATGATAACGTTTGCTGATGCCATCTTCCTCCTTGAAGGCGTTTTCGAAAGATTTTGCTCACCACTCCCCGGTCAGCGATCATGTTGGTGGTGATCTAGGTAGATGTTTCTCTTTCTCCTTTGGTTTTTGCCTTAGTTTTCCTCATAAAAATCGGTCCACTTGGTATTTACTCCCTCCGTCCCGAATTAAGTGACGCAGAGGAAGAGCTAAGCTAGTACAAATTTTGTATACAAATGGCGTCAGTTAAATCGGGACAGAGGGAGTATTTGTGTTTTCTCCATCTATCTTATATGAAACCGGCATTTAATTTGCATTTTCTCCATCTATCTATATGAAATCGGCATCAGCAGAACGCCTACCTTGCATTATAAAAACAAAGTTGCTCACTTTAAAATCAAACTTTGTCCGAATACTCAGTACACAAATGTTGTTCTAGTGCCACGTAACTAGGTAACTAACGCATTCCAGTATGTAATGCACAAGCACAATGAACTTAGCGAATCTCGCAAAGAGTGGGGTGGGGATTTTTTTTTAGAAACACAATGCAGACGCAGACGCTCACAACACGTGCACACACCTTCTATGAGAGCACCCATGTCAAGTTTAGGACTTGAACCTGGATGGGCTGGTTCCACCACAAGAAAGAAACCTAGTCATCTAGGCTAGCCATATTGATGTTGTACTCAGGTTTCCCCGTCGCCGTCTCCTTGGGCGCCAGGCGGCAGCGGAAGGTCCGGAACATGGGGTCGTTGGGGCACAACGGCAGCTGCTGTTGCAGGATGTCCTGGGGCTCGAGCACCGGCGCCGGAGGGGGCGCCGGAGGTACCGAGCCACTGTTAGCCAGCTGGAGCAAGCCGCCGGGTTCGGCGGGGCTGATCGTGTAGGGAAGGTTCTTGTTTTCGTAGTTGGAGCATGGGCTCCCTGAAATCCATCCACCAAAGAGATCAGTCAGATTATATATTTCATTGTGCGTCAGGAAGAGAAGATTTAACCAAGCGTCCATGGTGTCCATCAAGCAAAGCAGATACTACTACTTACTGAAGTATGCAGCTGCAGTGGCAGGGAACTCGGTCACGATCCCATCGGCGCCTACCGACATCGTGTCCGTGGCGATCTCCACCAAGGGGTCGGCCCAGTAGTCGAACGCGAGGTTCATGAACTCATTCTTGAGGACGCCGACATACACATGCAGATTGCCGGCATGCAGCCTGTCGACCAAGGAATTGGTGAACCCCTCCAGGAAGAAGCCGTTGACCCGCACGGCAGAGCTGCGCCTGAGCTTCACCGCGTTTGCAAACTCTGATATCTCATCCACCGAAGGCTTGGAGGCGTCGCTTATGTCGAACTCGATCGTCAGCACCCGCTGGAACTTGGGGAACGTCTTGAACACTGCAAGCACCGGGGCGTCCTCTGACTGTATGAGCACGCGCTGCTTACAGGTCTCCTTGTCGTACCCGGACTTGACAAGCGCTTTGGAGACCGCATCCACCACGTCAAGGCTTCTGGTTATAAGGTACGTAGCATGCTGCACTCGGTAGGTACAAGACCTCTCTTGATCAGTTGGACAGAATAACAACATAGGTAACAGGAGCGAGCAAATGAATCATGTTAAAAGTTGGTAGCTATATATGCTGTCTACCTCTATGCCGATCAGTATACCAGTGATGTTGCTGGCTTTTGCAAAATCAAGGAACTCAGCCAGTGTCATAAATTTGCCAGCGTTCTTCGCCGCAGGATTTCTCTCCAGGCGTGCGTCTGCGAATGGACCGACAAGATTGGCTGCTCCGGTGAACAAAAAACATGTGACATCAATGTTAGTGTATGCAAATCTTTGGCAGAACAAAATAAGGAGTATGTCTTGCTTCGCACGTTTTAAGGTTTGGATCTCACTCCATAAGAGATCGAACGAGAAAATGCCCGACTTGTTCTGTATCTCATTGACAGTGGTCATTTTTCCCAAGAAAGTTGTGGCTGCTGTCATGCTGCTGTTGAGATCTGTAGAGCCCAGGCAGAAGGCGACTCCGTCTTTCGACATCCGGACCCAGCAATCTATTATGTCCGCGCCATCTTTCACCGCTTGTTGGTAGGCAAGGTCCGTGCTGTCTGAGAAGACGCCACTCGCACCATTGTGGGTTATGATCAGTGGCCTGGTGTTTTCTCCTACTACTGCTTGAGTGGAGGGATCAGTATATTGTGTTACAAGATGATGATAAGTTAGCAAAGCAACACCATGGATCAGGAGAAGATTGCCAGCTTACCTGCAGGAGCTCCAGCTTTAGCAATAGGAAAAACAAATGCATTGCCCTTGGTATGTGCCATGCACACTGCAATTAAAGGATCCTCATGAAGATGTTGTCAAGGAATCAAAAATGAAGAGCTAAATTGTACGGGTACGTTCCTATCATGTATATAAAGTAACATTTCAAAATTTTCATCAACATCCATTTCAGTTATAGCTTCTTCCAGCATGGCACACATGTTTCTTCGTTCTTACCTATGGCTCCTGATGCGGTAGGTGGATTGTCTGTTAAAACGCCGTCGACCGAGAAGTCTGAATTGTCTATGTACTGCAAGATTTCCGCGCTGGGATCATAGCTGTAGTTGTAACTCATACATGGATCATCATTGGCAAATCCAGATGCGTACACTTCCAGCCCTAGGGCATGTGCATCTTTGACCAAACTGGTAGACGGCTCCAAGTACATATCCTTATTCTGTGGCCAAATAAATTGCTTGGGAACAAGAATCCCCGATGCAAAGGCCTTGATAGATTTCAGGTCTTTCAGAAGTTCTCCATATGTTCTCTTTGTCGTAGGCTCAACAAGGTCTTCACGGAGAAACCGGAAAATCAACTTTATATTGCTTCTGACCTTCCCACTGAGACTTTTTAAGAATGCAAATTCTGGTGAGGAGACGCGAGTGACAGGAAATTCTTTTGGTAGTCCCAATATGTAATCTTCGGCACTTAATCCGTGCTCCAGAAAAAACGAGTTGTACTAAAGAAAATATGAACTTCTATTAGATAGAGAACATGGTGCAGTACAAAGAGATCCTTGGTGAATCTTTGAATGTTAGTGAAACCACATCTACCTCTATGTTGACCCAAATTACATGAAGCTCGCCTTTTTGAGCCAAGACGCTTTGAACCACATTGTCAAGCGACAACAGTTCCTGTGTTCTGTCAAATGTACTTGAGCGAGACAAAACATTCTGAAGCACTGAGGGATAATCAAACCACGTGACAAGTCAATACTTTGCAACAGGAAAAAAAGAGAAGAACTAAAAACAGAACCTAAATGGAAAATCAGAAATGACTTCAAAGGATCAACCATTTGGAAGAAAAAACTTTCAAGGATCCATTTGAACCTTATTCACTCCAAATATGGAAAAATATATGTGATTTTACCACGTTTGCAATTGCTAACTTCATCATGGAGCATGGATAAAGTACTTTGATTTTACGGTTACGATTTTCAAGATAACCAAGATTATTTTTTCTGCTTACATAGGACACTATGTAGCTCCTCTGATTTGAAATCCAGAGAAAACCATCCTTGAACCTCTCGTCCATTCACTTGATAAGTTGAGCCCCTGTCAGCGAACTTCTCAGCAATATTTGACGAATTGTCAAGTCTCAAGCTGCCATGGCAGAAGCCCACACCGTCGCTGGAGAATTGCAGGTCGCAGAACAGAACCACCTCACACAAGCTACTTCCCATTGCCATGCTGTATGCAAGCTGGCTTGACTCAGGCACTACTCCAGACAACCCCCCACGAGCAATGACTAGAGGACGATGACCTGTAGGACAGTACTAGAAAGATTAGCAGCAAGGCAGACAAACCATAATGTAGGCTGAAAGAACATACTTTCTAGCTCACATTCTTCTATACAAAATACGCGCTTTTCCTTTGTCGCATGCTAAACAAAAAAAAAAAAATCCCAATTCATAACTCAGCAATGGGCCAGATGCTTACCACTCAGAGTCAGCCATCCCGGTACTGGAGGATCCGAAGCAGCCTTGGTTCCATGAAGAAGTAAGAGGATCAAGAAAACGAGAGGATATCTTGCTCCCATTCAGGTTAGAGACGAGCACCTTGCTGCATCACACAAATTTCACAACAGATGCAACATACGTAAGTACCATGCGTTCACAAGAGATGCAAGATAGACAAATCTGTGTCTCTTCACGAATCAATTCAGAAAATAATCACAGAGGCGCAAGCAAAACAGTTGCAGAATTAAGGGAAAGGATGACAGCATCTCACCAGACCTTGTGGGGAAATTCAGGCTTCAAATGTGCTAGCACGACGGAGTGGGTTTGGGGAAAGGGATCTAGCACCCACAAAACTAGAGGAACTAAATTGTGGATAGGAGGCAAGCAAGGCATGCATGCAAGGTCTCTAAATCAGACTGTGGAGAGGAGGCAAAGGAGGAGGCAGAAGACAAGGCGAAAGGCTTCTAAAAATAGGGGCCTCCCAGACGATGGACAAGTTTCGACATGGCATGGATGATCATCTCTCACTCACTTGTATGGCCAGTCTCTTCTCCACCTCAACTGCCAGAAAAACTTCTCCTTATATAAAAATGTAAAAGGGAAAGAAACAGAGGGATGATTTTCTTTTCGTGCCATTGCTGGAGCCAGAGGAACTCCATCCAAGGATCCTAGACTAGATATCCTGGACATGTTCGGCGCCTTCTCTACGCTCCCTTGCTGAATCTACATGCATATGTTCAGAATTCAGATAGATTACATGGGACCAGACACAACATATATAAGATGAAAATTCCACAATGCAGATGTTAATTTTAAGAAATCTAGCAAAATTTACAGAAATAATTGGTCATGAGAACATAAAAGGCCAGCATTGGACCTGAGGCTTTGACCTCTGTATGCTTTCTCCCATTTCCCCAATTAGAGACGCCCGCGAAATCTCACCACGAACGGAACTGACTGCGGAGGCTGTGCGCAGGAGACGGGTCGAGCACTACGGAGGGGAGGAATAACGACGAGGACATAGGGTTTTCTCCGACGGGAGTAATGGATGGACGGAGAGGCGGCGGCGCTCCGCAGCCCTGCATACCCTAGGCGCCGAGAGGAGGAGCGCGGAGGGCAGCGGCCCTCGCTATCCGCCGCGCGCCGGTGGGGGCGGCGGGGATGGGTGGTGGAAGTGGCAGGAGTTGGAGGAAGAAGGCGGCACGGCGCCATTGGATTCCGGCCGCCGGCAGACGGGACGAAGGCGAGGCGAGGCGGCTGCTGAGCGGCGGAGCGTGCATCGATGCACCGCGCTCACTTCACTTGGGAGGTGAAGCCCAGCCGGATTAAAAATATTTAAAAATCGATGGAATTCTTGAGCCGGAAAAGTCATATTTTGTGCCAAGAGCTCAAATGCTCCTTTTGTGAACAGTAAGATAACATTAAATAGAAAAAATAAATATTTCTGACTTTTTTTAAGAAACATTGTTTAGTTTTCTTCATGAGATCTGAAACTCCGAGAAAAGTCAAACATTCCAAAATGCTTTTAAAAAAAGTAATCTTTTGGGCATCATTTTTTTCCTTTTGCCCAAAGCATGAGGAATGTTTTCTCGTCACGAAAATTTACACGTATGTGAAAATTCAACAATGTTTGATGGTTCACGAAGGTCCAATTGAGCTTAGGGGGCAGAAACTCCACATCCTATTTTTGTGAGCATATACTACTACATACGCAGAAAATTCAGATCGAGAAATAATTCCTACCATGAAAAATATCGCACACGAGCTATATGCAAGCCACCAGAAAAAACATCGGGTATAAGTCAATTTCGCATGCTGGAAGAAGGTGACTGTGGTGGAGCTCGAGGACGAGGTGCAACTTCGATGGCAAGGACGAGGTGCAATTTCGCATGCATGACAGTGCTTCAAGCGGCAGCGAGGTGCAACTTCGATGGCGAGGACGAGCCAAGAACTCGTCGGAGACGGGGACAACGCTGAGAGCGATAGCGAGCTACAACGTTGCCGGTGGAGGCGAGAAGGCAGGTTGACATGTGCGTCAGTGGGATTGCGGGTGCCTGAACAGGAGGTCGGGGAGGGAAGGGGGTGTTAGAGGGATGACTTTGGGTGGCGGCAAACATGGCGATGGGGAAAGGTTGAGGGGAGGGCGGCATTGTGTTAGGAGGCGACGCAAAAGAAAGAAAATGAGCAATGACGATGCAGTCCTGGCCACTAGATGGTGATCCGATGACCAAAGAAAAAATGATTTGCACCAAAAGAAAAAAAAACAATCAACCTACACTTAGTCAGTGCCGACAAATATATGTCCATGTTGTATTTATCTAGTATTGTGGATGTTCATATTTTCTCACTGTAAACTTAGTTCGTGAAACGTATTTTGAAAATGAGGGAGTGCCTGATTCAAAATTCAAAACTTGGGTGGCATTTCGTGTTTGCAAGCACCTATACACATAATTAGTGCTTATTTTCACGGGAGATCCGGCCATCCTTGGCTTCGAACTGCTGATGGGCTCAAGATAGCTTCAGTAACCAGCAACGGTAAGGAGCTCAGAAACCAAACAGTTATCACAACAATCTACTGGACATACATTTTACAGACCTTGTTTTTTCTTAACACAATGTTGACATTAGATTTTGGCATGGTCAAAAACGTAATTAAGAAGGTTTCAAATGGAAAAATGCTCAAAGTGAGAAAGTTCCGTATCGTCAAAAGAAGAAACTTTAATATTTGGGCCGTAGCCATCCGATCTAATCTCTAAGGCCGAAGTTGTGTTTGAAGTACTGAGATTTTGCATTCAAAACACTATTCGGCTGATTATGCCCCCAAGATGGCCTCATATGTGAAAAGTTTCTATACGGATTGTCTTCGTCTCGTCGAAACGATCGATTTTAATATAAGAAACGTCTAAATCAAAGCTCGTATGCAAAAGTTAGAGTCAAAACGGTGTGCTGCATAAGTCTGCGCTGGAAGTTCCGGGCAAAACTTCCAGGATAAACCGAAAGTTTGCACGCGGTGCGCCCCGAAACTGGAATTTTAACATTATTTGCAGATTTGCGGGGCCGATTTCAACATCAAGATGACCTTGGATGAAAAAGTGATCAACTAAGGAATTTTTCTGCATTGCAAGATCTACAACTTTGCTTTTTGGACCATCGCGATCCGAAGCCATATGTGACCTCCAGGGGCTGTGTAAGAGGGCTACTTGATGTGATTTTAGCCCGGAAGTTCCGGGCTGACCGGAAGTCCCGGCCCTCGTAGTCCGAGTTAGGTTATTTTTTGATGTTTTGGACGTGATTTGAGTCCTTTTCTTGTACGGGAAGTCCAGCCGCCTCATATATATGTAAGGGGTGACGGCCGATTGAACAACACACAATCGAACAAATCATATACCACTTTTTATCTTTTATCTTTTCTCCTTAACCCTAGTTCTTCTTCTTTCTCGTTCTTTGCTTGTTCTTCTTCATTGCAGGGCGGCGAACCTCGAGGCCCTAGGGGCGATCAGGTCGACCTAGGGCAGCCCATAGCCCGCGCGCCCTGACGGGGTCCCTCCCGGGCGTGTGGGGTTTCGGGTCTACAAAAGCGCCCACCGGATTATCCTGCGTACCGCGCTTCCGGCGGGTCTCCTTTGACGTGAGCTGCGGTGCATCACCCCCGGCATCGAGGGTACACGGTGACATGTTCGTGTGCGAACACACAGGATGGTATTGACTCATAATGAAACGTCATGGGGATACAAACACAATGAATACAGATCCGGCCTTTGCATAATTAGCATGCACACGGCCAATGGTCCTTAGAGCAAATCCAATGGGCCGACCCAAACGGACAGCGCTTTTGTTCGCTTTTCGTCCGTTTGGGTCGGCCAGGCGGACGTGCGCGTCCGCATTCTGAAATGGGTCGGCTTGGCCGCCCAACGGGGGGCAGACACAAATGTGCCGGCATGCAAAAAAATGACCGCATGAAATAAACTTAAAATAAACATAATTAAACATACGTGGCCGGTCAAACACCAGCCAAAGTCCACTTGAACATAATTAAACATTAATTAAAACATTAAAAAAAAGTCTGTGCCCGCCTTCTGCCGCCCCGCACGCTGCCCTAGATGTTGTCGGCCTTGCCCTTGCCCTTCGCGTCGACGCCGCCGTTGCCATCGCCGGTGAGGTCGATGAAGACGGGAGCAGGGCCTGCCCACCCGAACGCTGCCTGGTACGCTGCCAGGGTAACCTCCTCCGGCGTCTGCTAGGGCGGCGGCATTGCGGCTAGCCGCACGCGCTCCTCCTTGTCCTCCTCGAGCCGGAGCGCTTCCGCATCACGCTGGAGCATGACCTCGTAGCGCATCTGCTGCTCGCCGTCGGCCTGCTCCTGGCGGAGCCAGTGCGCCTTCCAGCGCTCGAGGTGGGCGGCCTCCTGCTCTGGTGTGACACCCCCGATTCAAACGTACACTAATCATGCACGCAAACGTGTACGATCAAGATCAGGGACTCATGGGAAGATATCACAACACACCTCTAAGAGTAAAACAAGTCATATGAGCATCATATTACAAGCCAGGGGGCTCGAGGGCTCGAATACAAGTGCTCGACATAAACAAGTCAGCGGAAGCAACAATATCTGAGTACAGACATAAGTTAAACAAGTTGCTATAAGATGGCTAGCACAAACTGGGATACAGATCAAAAGAGGCGCAGGCCTCCTGCCTGGGATCCTCCTAAACTACTCCCGGTCGTCGTCAGCGGCCTACGCGTAGTAGTAGGCACCTTCAGTGTAGTAGTCATCGTCAACGGTGGCGTCTGGCTCCTGGGCTCCAACGTCTAGTTGCGGCATCCGAGAAGAAGAGAAAAACGGGGGAAAAGAGGAAGCAAAGCAATCGTGAGTACTCATCCAAAGTACTCGCAAGCAAGAAGCTACACTACATATGCATGGGTATATGTGTAAGGAGGCCATATTAGTGGACTGAACTGAAGAATGCCAGAATAAGAGGGGGATAGCTAGTCCTATCGAAGACTACGCTTTTGGCAGCCTCCGTCTTGCAGCATGTAGAAGAGAGTAGACTGAAGTCCTCCAAGTAGCATCGCATAGCATAATCCTACCCGGTGATCCTCCCCTCGTCGCCCTGTGGAAAAGCGATCACCGGGTTGCCTGTGGAACTTGTCTGGGTGTGTTTTATTAAGTATCCGGTTCTAGTTGTCATAAGGTCAAGGTACAACTCCGGGTTGTCCTTTTACCAAGGGACACGGCTATTCGAATAGATAAACTTCCCTGCAGGGGTGCACCACATAACCCAACATGCTCGATCCCATTTGGCCGGACACACTTTCCTGGGTCATGCCTGGCCTCGGAAGATCAACACGTCGCAGCCCCACCTAGGCACAACAGAGAGGTCAACATGCCGGTCTAAATCCTATGCGCGCAGGGGTCTGGGCCCATCGCCCATTGCTCACCTGCACGTTGCGAGGGCGGCCGGAAGCAGACCTAGCAACCTCCATTACAAAGGAAGTCACGTTACGCGGTCCAATCTGGCGCACGCTGCTCCGTCGCTGACGTCAAGAAGGCTTCGGCTGATACCACGACGTCGAGTGCCCATATCTTTCCCGCGTAGTTGGTTAGTGCGTATAGGCCAGTGGCCAGACTCAGATCAAATACCAAGATCTCGTTAAGCGTGTTATTATGAAGTAACCGTGAACGTCGACCAGGGCCAGGCCCAACTCTCGCCTAGGTGGTCTCAACCTGCCCTGTCGCTCCGCCACATAGTAACAGTCGGGGCCGTCGGGAACCCAGGCCCACCTCTACCGGGATGAAGCCACCTGTCCATCCAGCCCCCACATCGAAATCACTTGCGGGTACTCAACGAGCTGACCCGACTTTAGTCACCATCTGTATAGTATGTATATATGAATAATATAAACCCGTGATCACCTCCCAAGTGATCACGACCCGATAGTATTGCAAGGCAGACTGACAAGAATGTAGGGCCAATGATGATAAACTAGCATCCTGTACTAAGCATTTAGGATTGCGGATAAGGTATCAACGACTGTAGCAACAATGACAGGCTATGCAACAGAATAGGAGTAACCGAACAGTAACATGCTACACTACTCTAATGCAAGCAGTATAGAGAAGAATAGGCGATATCTGGTGATCAAGGGAGGGGGGCTTGCCTGGTTGCTCTGGCAAGGAGGGGTCATCAACTCCGTAGTTGAACTAGGGGGTCGTCGGCAGCCTCGGGGTCTACCGGAAAGAAGTAACGAAGGGGGAACACAATAAATAATAGAGCAATCAAAGTATAACAAAGCGTAGCATGGCAATACGCGGTGCTAGAGGTAACCTAACGCAGTAGTAGGTGATACCGGCGAAAGGGGGAAACATCCGGGAAAGTATCCCGGGTGTTTCGCGTTTTCGGACAAGTGAACTGGAGGGGGAAAGTTGCGTGTTCGCTATGCTAGGGATGTTTGGCGGACAGACGGGTTGCGTATCCGGATTCGGCTCGTCGTTCTGAGCAACTTTCATGTATAAAGTATTTTCATCCGAGTTACGGATTATTTTATATTAATTTTAAAGTTTTAATTCAATTTTGGGATTAACAAATTTTAATTAATTAGAAAAGGTAATTATTGGGTCAGCGTTACATCAGCATGATGTCAGCAGGTCTACAGGTTGACTAGGTCAACCCTGGCAGATGGGGCCCGTTCGTCATAGTCTCAGGTTAATTAAACATGGTTAAATAATTAACTAAATGATTAGGTTAATCTAATACAACATTAATTAAGTTAATTAATTCCTTAATTAATTAATTAATATATTTTTTAAACTCTCTTTTTTTAACGTTCAGGGGCTGGGCCCCACTTGTCATAGGGCCAGTGGTTAACGGGGCAGGCGCTCGTGCCCGAGGCCACCAGGGGGCGGGGAACACCCGGGCGCCCAGGAGGGCGCGCGCCGGCGGCCACGACGCGGCCGGAGCCGCTGGGAAGGGACCGGTGATCGGAGGCGGCGTATGAGGGCGAGGTGGGACTGGCAGCAGAGGTAGGCAGGGGAGGCAGAGCTGCGCGTCAGCAGCAGCAGAGGTGGGACGGGCGGTGGCAGCAACAGCAGCAGACGCAGGGAAGGCGTGGCCGGCGGTCTCGCTACAGTGGGCGGCGACGCGAGGAACCGGGGCGTCGGGGGCAGGCACGCGTGGCGCAGGGCACGCGCGGCCATGGCAACAGGCACGACCGAGAGGAGGCCACGGTCGCACGCTGGTGCGGGCACGGCGGGAGTGGGTCGAGGCGGAGGCGGGGCGCGCGTCCGCCGCGGCGAGCGCGCGCAGGCGCGTGGTGACCGGGAGGGACAGGGATAGAGGAGGGGCGCATGCTCACGGTGGCCGTAGGGGAGTGGCAGTGGGGCGCAGGGAGGAAGACGGGGACGACCGGCGATGAGGAGGCAGTCCAGTGGGGAGGAGGAAGCAGGCCGGTGAAGTAGTCCGGCGAGGTCCTCGGGCGGCGAGGTGGCCGTGGCGGGATCCGTGGAGGCGCGGCGTCGGGCTTGCAGGGAGGGCGCCGTTGCCCCCCGATCCAGATCGGGAGAGAGGAAGGAGGGGGTCGTGGGGGAAAGTGGGGGTAGCGGTTAGGGTTTTAGGGTGGTGTGGGGATATGGGTGCGGCTGGTGGGCCGGCCTGGGGTTGGCCTAGATGGCCAGATGGGCCATTCGACCCAGGGAGAGTGGGGGGCTTTACCCATTTTCTTTTTTTTTCTATTTTATTTTTATTTCTTTTATGTTTTCTCTTAGTGTCACCTTATTATAGTTTAAATGAAATACAAAACTAGTTCCTAATTTAGTTTTAATAAATATGCCACTGCCCCAATGGTTTCGAGCAATAAAATAAATTAGCTTAATATTCTATTAATTGAAAAAGGCATTTAAATATTTTTTTGTATTACTGTTTTATTTATTTCAGTGCAATTAAATACTTTATAAAAATGTGGATTCTCCACCAAAATTATTTATGCAATATTTGGCACAACCCGAACATTTTAGTTTTTAAAATTTGAAAACCTTTATCATTTGACTTAAATTCAAATTCAAATTTGAATCGTTTGAACTAACGCGGATTTGGAACAGTAATCAGAGGTGACGTGGCATCATTAGCATAGGTTCGCTGTAGCTTGATTATCCGGGCGTCACAATTCTCCTCCACTACAAGAAATCTCGTCCCGAGATTTAAGCGGGGGAGTAAGGGGGAAGGTATTAGTTACGAAATTCTAATGAATCTTCTCTTTCTTGGTTGCTCTTCTCGAAGAGGTCGATCCATTACATTGATGTCTTCATTTCTCTACTTCAGGTCATCATGATCAAGCCGTCATCCTTTCTTCGGGAGTTCCATCGTACTTACGAATAGGTAACGGGGCAGATCGGCAATGACAGAATGCTATAAGGGTAATAATCTGGGATTAACCAATGAATGAGCCTATGAGTACCTCTCGAGTCGAACAAATAAACCACATCGAGAGTAAAGTTCGAAGGTACAATATGGAGTTTCAAGTAGACAGGCAATCATTCAATGCCTAGTCAGAAGGTGAAAGGGTTCAGGGCAACGTGAATAAGTATTGCATCTGATACCATAATAGAGCACTAGGAAGGTGGCCCGTGAATTAAATACGAAATCAAGCGCGAGGATTAACTATGGAAACAGGGGGTGTACAGGAGAGTCAGGTCTTGATCCTGTGGAATTGTGGGTTATGGGCCCATCATGTGGGTTAAAAGTAGGAAGGGCGGAGACGTCTTGCGTGATCATGCAAGCAAGGTATGTCAGAGGGTAGCCTGTCGATTATGTTTGCAACAACATCGGTACCAAGGGCGAGGGACGAAGAGAACCATTTTCTTGCTCGTTGAAACGAGGCGGACCAGTAGGCAAAGTTCTCGTCCATCGATGGTTACCGAAATGTCATTAACAATAGTAATAGGGTCTTACTGACAGAGTTGTACACCAAGGTGTTTGTACAAGCAGGGAATTATTACTGCTTATATAATATAGATCATAGAAAGGGTTTAAACAAACCAATGGAAAGGGAAAAGTGTTTATCAGATTTAATCAGAACAATGGAAAGAAAAATGTGTTTAAACACATAATTCTTAGGAGTATATCCTTCCCATGTACAAGCAGAACATGGCATACATGCTAGGGGAGCAAGTACCCAACCATTCAGATAAGAGGCAAGGATTAATCAAGATGTTACCCATACAATAGTGTTTGGATAACTGATCAAGAAACATTTAGCATCGTGCCTCCAATGTTCTTGTTGAAGAGCGGGGTATCATAGTCATGCTTTAAGTAGCAATTGTATGGTGTTTCAATCAAGGGCCAGACTTTGGATACACAAATGATCCATCAGGAGCAACTTATAAACAAGTCTTAGAATTTCCTCCAGGGAGAATGGTTATCCTTGCAAAAGAAATTATAATGATAGGTTCTCCAGCCAGGCGTGGTAGGCATGACATCATATTACCAGGTCATCAAAGGACCAACATCATAACTCCTGGAAAGTTGTCCCAACCATCATATCTGGCCGAGATTCAGATCCGATTGGTGTCATGATACCTCGGACTCAGGATGTCCGAGAAGAAAAAGTGTGACACAAATTGACGAAATGACATTGCAAGATTTTCGGGAAATGAACTATGGGAGCGGGTTCCTGAAGCAATAGTTCATCATTAAACCAAGGAGGGGATGAGAAGATGGCTGATGGGCTCAGCGACAATTCATCAAGATTTCCAACAAGATGGATTTCCACAATTATGTGAACAAGGAGATAACAATTGTCGGACCAAATGATATAATGATGTATGTTCGAGGAAAACATACACAGTTAAACATTGGTTGAAAGGTGCACCCGAAATATGGGCTTAAATAGCATGATCAATGTTAGAATGGTGGTTCGATAACCAATGGTCTAAGAATGAAATATCGACCATTAATTTCAAAGCAATAGGGTTGCTAGAAGTTTAGGAGTCGCACATCATAGTTCGATTGTCGGTTTTCCGGTTAGAAATAACACGGGGATCAAGGAATGAACAGAGATGGCGAGACGTACTACTATATCAAGAATTCTTAAGAGGCGGAGCAATTCTCACAACATCCTTGATATAAAAGATGATAATAATCCAAGGTGGAACATAACATAAGCTGGATAGCAAGGAGCTCCATAACATGATCAAGTTTGTGTCGGAGGGAAGGCAATGATGTCGGTGATGATAATACAAATCATCGAGGGGCAAGGATGGTACTTCTCATCAAGAATTTGATTGTTATCCTAGAAGAGCTCAGAATGTTGATGATGATCACGACACATTTGTCGCGAGATTTCAAGAATATGTAATCGATCGGCGATGACATCAAGTCAAAGGAATGACGAAGCGAAAGGTTATTGGAACCACGAGTACGACACAAACTCGAAATCAAGCTTGCTGTTCAAGGCGAAATGATATGTCGAGGAAAATCGACGTAAGCTTAGCTCATCGTCGAAAGTGGTGCTCTGGGAATAAAGACTAGGTAGCACAGTTAAAATCATCACAACAATGATATAGCCAAACAGGCTAGGAATGACGTGATCGGGTACAAACTCGTACGTAAAGAAGATTACTAAGAGTTGTTGAACCGTAATGCGGACTCGGTTCAGTTATCGGTGTCTTTGGGTGTTTAATAACTCAGAGCCCGTGAAAAATTGGAATCATTGAGAATGTATTACTTGATGAAGAGCTCATAAGAAGTTATGCAGTTCCATGATAATCTCGAGATACCAGGGGGTAATACTCGACGACAGATCAAAGTAGAGGTTGGACTTGGGTATTGCTTTGTGGAAGAAAGTGCTAAAACTTGCACGAGAAATGGTATTTAAAGGAGAACATGGTCGGAACCACGATTGCAAAAGGCCAGATCCCAGATATACGATGAACTTATACCAAAGGAATAATTAATTTAAGAGAAGCTTTAATGATAAGATCTACATCGTGTCCATGGGCATGAACACGAGGTTCAAGGTTGACTCCCACTTCTTCAATGCATCACCTTTCATTCACTGCTCTATTAAAGTGATTTGAGTGCGAAGACCTACTTGGTGAATTGCCAGAGGAGTATGAACCTTGAAAAACTTTCGGGTTCATACAGATTAAGAAAGGCATAGGTTCAACCCATCGGGGCATCTTAGGAACATATACCACAAACTTCGGAGTAAATAACTCAAGCTCAAAAGCAGAGAATGGTTGACAAAAGCAGGGGATACAATTTACCAAAGGCCTTATGTATCAGGTAAAGAACTCACAAGAATTTTGGTTGTGAAGGACACTGTCGGATAATTACCCAGCAATGGGTATGGCGGTCCACAACGGGGCTGATGTGAGTATCGGTACTCAATCAGGGGAAGAAGGAATGCCAAGGCATCAGATTATAGAAACAACTGACTAGTTCAAAGTTCAAAGGCAAAGAATCATAATTTCCAAATCAAGGGATCAGAGGCAAACACTCTGATTAAGGATGGATAAGTTGAATAGACTTAGGGGTACATTCGACGACAACTTGATTGGTCGAGGACCAGCTCATGTTCAAAATGACGTCTGAGCCGGAAGGATGAATTCTAGGATTTGATTGAGGATTGCGAGCATTCGCAACATATCGAATCAAGTGACCCGAAATGATAGTGACAGAGGATGTCAACGGAGATTACTAGAAGTATGGAATTAACCATAATGTAGGAAGGCAAGGAAATCAAGAGCAATGGGCTGCTGAGGATTTTCAAAAAATTGAATGGTATTTCAAGGACTTATGAGAAACACATGAACGGGTAGGGATGAGTGGATACTCGACAAGTGCGAGGAATTATCCGTAGGGGTATTTATGTGGCTAGTAACTGCAAGGCAATAGGCACAAAGTATTCTCGGAATATCCGAAGTATTTCAGGGTATCTTGTAATAACAAGAACAACTGGAAGTGAAGCTATGGACGACAAGTGCATGTAGTTATCCATAAAGATTTATCGGTTGTAGGGATCGCAATGACCAAGGGCACAAGGGTCTCGGGAAAGCATGACAGAGCGTCTTCAGAATCTTCTGGTGCAGCAGGCGATCATCTGGCATGAAGGGGCTCTCCGGGAGGAAGTATTTTCGAGAACCTAAAGTTAGATTTTAGCAAAATCATTTAACTTGAATGCAAGAGAGTTCAGAGTCCCAGAGTAAAGTTCGAGGAATAAAAGATCCTACTACCACCCAATGGCGACGTGGGCCTATAAGCCACACAGTCGTGTTAGTAAAAAGTTTGCAATGACTAGTCTCGACTTCGGCCAAGGAGTGTGGAAGGGGGATTCCTACAGGCAGTCGGCTCTAATACCAACTTGTGACGCCCCCGATTCAATCGTACACTAATCATGCACGCAAACGTGTACGATCAAGATCAAGGACTCATGGGAAGATATCATAACACACCTCTAAAAGTAAAACAAGTCATATGAGCATCATATTACAAGCCAGGGGGCTCGAGGGCTCGAATACAAGTGCTCGACATAAACAAGTCAGCGGAAGCAACAATATATGAGTACAGACATAAGTTAAACAAGTTGCCATAAGATGGCTAGCACAAACTGGGATACAGATCGAAAGAGGCGCAGGCCTCCTGCCTGGGATCCTCCTAAACTACTCCTGGTCGTCGGCGGCGGCATGCACATAGTAGTAGGCACCTCCAGTGTAGTAGTTGTCGTCGACGGTGGCGTCTGGCTCCTGGGCTCCAACGTCTGGTTGCGGCATCCGAGAAGAAGAGGAAAACGGGGGAAAAGAGGAAGCAAAGCAACCGTGAGTACTCATCCAAAGTACTCGCAAGCAAGAATCTACACTACATATGCATGGGTATATGTGTAAGGAGGCCATATTAGTGGACTAAACTGCAGAATGCCAGAATAAGAGGGGGATAGCTAGTCCTATCGAAGACTACGCTTTTGGCAGCCTCCGTCTTGCAGCATGTAGAAGAGAGTAGACTGAAGTCCTCCAAGTAGCATCGCATAGCATAATCCTACCCGGTGATCCTCCCCTCGTCGCCCTGTGGAAAAGCGATCACCGGGTTATCTGTGGAACTTGTCTGGGTGTGTTTTATTAAGTATCCGGTTCTAGTTGTCATAAGGTCAAGGTACAACTCCGGGTCGTCCTTTTACCGAGGGACACGGCTATTTGAATAAATAAACTTCCCTGCAGGGGTGCACCACATAACCTAACACGCTCGATCCCATTTGGCCGGACACACTTTCCTGGGTCATGCCCGGCCTCGGAAGATCAACACGTCGTAGCCCCACCTAGGCACAACAGAGAGGTCAACACGCCGGTCTAAATCCTATGCGCGCAGGGGTGTGGGCCCATCGCCCATTGCACACCTGCACGTTGCGAGGGCGGCCGGAAGCAGACCTAGCAACCTCCATTACAAAGGAAGTCACGTTACGCGGTCCAATCCGGCACGCGCCGCTCCGTCGCTGACGTCAAGAAGGCTTCGGCTGATACCACGACGTCGAGTGCCCATATCTTTCCCGCGTAGTTGGTTAGTGCGTATAGGCTAGTGGCCAGACTCAGATCAAATACCAAGATCTCATTAAGCGTGTTATTATGAAGTAACCGCGAACGTCGACCAGGGCCAGGCCCACCTCTCGCCTAGGTGGTCTCAACCTGCCCTGTCGCTCCGCCACATAGTAACAGTCGGGGGCCGTCGGGAATCCAGGCCCACCTCTACCGGGATGGAGCCACCTGTCCTTCCAGCCCCCACATCAGAATCACTTGCGGGTACTCAACGAGCTGACCCGACTTTAGTCACCATCTGTATAGTATGTATATATGTATAATATAAACCCGTGATCACCTCCCAAGTGATCACGGCCCGATAGTATAGCAAGGCAGACTGACAAAAATGTAGGGCCAATGATGATAAACTAGCATCCTGTACGAAGCATTTAGGATTGCGGGTAAGGTATCAACGATTGTAGCAACAATGACAGGCTATGCAACAGAATAGGAGTAACCGAACAGTAACATGCTACAATACTCTAATGCAAGAAGTATGGAGAAGAATAGGCGATATCTGGTG
>NC_041381.1:619901963-619904748 GCF_002162155.2 Triticum dicoccoides
CTTGCCTGGTTGCTCTGGCAAGGAGGGGTCGTCAACTCCGTAGTTGAACTAGGGGGTCGTCGGCAGCCTCGGGGTCTACCGGAAAGAAGTAACGGAGGGGGAATACAATAAATAACAGAGCAATCAAAGTATAACAAAGCGTAGCATGGCAATACGCGGTGCTAGAGGTGACCTAATGCAGTAGTAGGTGATACCGGCGAAAGGGGGAAACATCCGGGAAAGTATCCCGGGTGTTTCGCGTTTTTGGACAGGTGAACCAGAGGGGGAAAGTTGCGTATTTGCTATGCTAGGGATGTTTGGCGGACAGACGGGTTGCGTATCCGGATTCGGCTCGTCGTTCTGAGCAACTTTCATGTATAAAGTATTTTCATCCGAGTTACGGATTATTTTATATTAATTTTTAAAGTTTTAATTCAACTTTGGGATTAACAGATTTTAATTAATTAGAAAAGGTAATTATTGGGTCAGCGTTACATCAGCATGATGTCAGCAGGTCTACAGGTTGACTAGGTCAACCCTGGCACATGGGGCCCGTTCGTCATAGTCTCAGGTTAATTAAACATGGTTAAATAATTAACTAAATTATTAGGTTAATCTAATACAACATTAATTAAGTTAATTAATTCCTTAATTAATTAATTAATTAATATATTTTTTAAACTCTCTTTTTTTAACGTTCAGGGGCTGGGCCCCACTTGTCATAGGGCCAGTGGTTAACGGGGCAGACGCTCGTGCCCGAGGCCACCAGGGGGCGGGGAACACCCGGGCGCCCAGGAGGGCACGCGCCGGCGTCCACGACGCGGCCAGAGCCGCGGGGAAGGGACCGGTGACCGGAGGCGGCGTAGGAGGGCGAGGTGGGACTGGCAGCAGAGGTAGGCAGGGGAGGCAGAGCTGTGCGTCAGCAGCAGCAGAGGTGGGACGGACGGTGGCAGCAGCAGCAGCAGATGCAGGGGAGGCGTGGCCGGCGGTCTCGCTACAGGGGGCGACGACGCGAGGAACCGGGGCGTCGGGGACAGGCACGCGCGGTGCAGGGCGCGCGCGGCCATGGCAACAGGCACGACCGAGAGGAGGCCACGGTCGCACGCTGGTGCCGGCACGACGGGAGTGGGTCGAGGCGGAGGCGGGGCGCGCGTCCGCCGCGGCGAGCGCGCGCAGGCGCGTGGTGACCGGGAGGGACAGGGATAGAGGAGGGGCGCATGCTCACGGTGGCCGTAGGGGAGTGGCAGTGGGGCGCAGGGAGGAAGACGGGGACGACCGGCGATGAGGAGGCAGTCCAGTGGGGAGGAGGAAGCAGGCCGGTGAAGTAGTCCGGCGAGGTCCTCGGGCGGCGAGGTGGCCGTGGCGGGATCCGTGGAGGCGCGTCGTCGGGCTTGCAGGAAGGGCGCCGTTGCCCCCCGATCCAGATCGGGAGAGAGGAAGGAGGGGGTCGTGGGGGAAAGTGGGGGTAGCGGTTAGGGTTTTAGGGTGGTGTGGGGATATGGGTGCGGCTGGTGGGCCGGCCTGGGGTTGGCCTAGATGGCCAGATGGGCCATTCGACCCAGGGAGAGTGGGGGGCTTTACCCATTTTTTTTTCTGTTTTATTTTTATTTCTTTTATGTTTTCTCTTAGTGTCACCTTATTATAGTTTAAATGGAATACAAAACTAGTTCCTAATTTAGTTTTAATAAATATGCCACTGCCCCAATGGTTTCGAGCAATAAAATAAATTAGCTTAATATTCTATTAATTGAAAAAGGCATTTAAATATTTGTTTGTATTACTATTTTATTTATTTCAGTGCAATTAAATACTTTATAAAAATGTGGATTCTCCACCAAAATTATTTATGCAATATTTGGCACAACCCGAACATTTTAGTTTTTAAAATTTGAAAACCTTTATCATTTGACTTAAATTCAAATTCAAATTTGAATCGTTTGAACTAACGCGGATTTGGAACAGTAATCAGAGGTGACGTGGCATCATTAGCATAGGTTCACTGTAGCTTGATTATCCGGGTGTCACATTCGGCGTCGCTGCGAAGTGGACGGGAGGCACGCTCACCCACTCGCGGTACTGGCCCGTCCATGAGTAGGCCTCCTCCGGCCAAGTGGGTGGAGGCGGGGAGCGCTTCCGCGTCAGCTCCGGCTTGGGCTGGATGGGCGGCGATGGTGGCGGTGGCGGCACGAACAACGGGGAGTGGACGGAGTCCCCCGCCGTCGACAGGGCGGGGGCTTGCTTCAGCCCATCCCAGCACGCGCCCTCCTCGAGGCGGCTAGCCTCCAGCGCCTGCTGCAGGGCCTCCTCGAGGGTGGCCTGGTACTCCGCCTCCGCCTCCTCGTCCTCCGGCTGTACCTGCGGGGGCGGCGGTGGGAACGGCGGTGGGACGACGTCGACACCCGAGCGTCGTTGCTCCTCGTGTTTGAGGGCGAACCAAGCCTCCAAGTTGGGAGAGTCGACGGCGTACTCGGGCAGCCGACACTGCTCCGGCGTGAGCTGCGCGCGGCGCCGGCGCACCTCGTCGTCGTGCGCCCGCTAGCTCTGCGGAACCGCCTGCACCGGGATCCGCTAGGGATCCAAGTGCAAATGGTGCGGCAACGTCACGTCAGGGTAGGGGAGGGGCTGCCTGTACTCCCAGTGCCACTGCGCTTGGTGCACCGGGATGTGCAGGCACCAGCGTTCAGGGCGAAAACACGCTGGCGGTGGAGGGGGAGGAGGAGCACGGAAGGACGAGGCGCCGGGGGTGCCCTTGCCCTTGCCCTTGCCATTGTTGCCGAAGATGCCCATGGCGGCCTAGGGTTTCCTG
>NC_041381.1:619905002-619998725 GCF_002162155.2 Triticum dicoccoides
GTCGCCGGCGAGGAAGCAAGGGGGTGGTGGTGGTGGTGGTGGGGGGGGGGGCAGATGTGGATGGGAGAAGTGGATGAGGCCGACCCCCGTCGCACGCGTGCTTAAAAAGGACGCTTCCTGAGGCTGATAAGTGGGCCCGCTGTCAGTGGTCGTCATAAGATGACCAGTGGCGGTTGGGTGGCCTATAGGTGGGGACGCGGCGGACGCCGAGGAGACGCGCGGCGCGTCTTCTTTGCGTCCGCGCCGACGCATTCCAAGCACAATTTTGGGCTGGAAATGGGTCCGCGCGGACGCCAGGCGGACGCGATTTGCGTTTGGGTCGCCGTGTTGGGCCTTCATTTTTTCTGCACCGATCCAGACGGACACAGGCGGATAAAATGGGTCGCCCCATTAAAATTGCTCTTATGTATACCCTATCCTATTGATCTTTAGGGCAAGGCCAACGCTCCAGGATGGACCGATGCCCCAGCTGCCAGGTCGGCTCGGATAGTTGAACCTAAGAAAAAGGTGATGCTTGCAGCGCTAGATGGGATCCTACAGAGGAGGTTGGTTCTCCTGTGAAAAAAGTGCAAGGCAGCCAATGGAAAAGCGTTGGACAACACCATTGCTGAGCTCAACAGTACCTTGCTACCTTTTTGTACAGAGAAAAAGCTACCAAACCTGGGAACACTACTACTGCTTCCGTTGGATGAAGGTAGAACTAAACAGTAGCTTCAATTACTTTTCATCTAGGTGGAGCATGGGGCACTAGTATAGTGATGCCACCATTGTACATGCCCTTACAACAATCTTTGATGCATGCCCTTCCTTCCCTAATCTCTAGACTAAGGTAGGTACGATCCCTTTTTCATGTCCGGTGTGTTCCGCTTTCAATTTGCTGCGGCCTCTAGCTCTGCTCTTTATATGGACTCTTGAATTTTGTGGCAGATGAACTAGCTACTAGGCAGATGACCATGCTAGTACGGTAGTACTAGTAGTAGATCTACAGCAGAGGTGATGACTGATAAGTGATGACATACGATTTGCTTATCTGTCTACTGTTCGGCGAATCTGGTGTACAATCTTTCAATTCCGTCGCGGAAGGCTTCATTGCAGCTTGAGCAAGGGTTTTCTGCAGGATTTAATTAAGATTAAATTGCATCCCGTGAAAGGTGTTCAAAATTCATACGACTCAAAAAGCCCATCGAAACCCCTTATTGTGTCGGATCATTCAGATTTAATTTCAGGACAATATCAATTTCTTTTCTTTGTGTTCCCTAGGATTCAAGGATTTACGACGAAAAGTCTCATTGCCTCGGCTCAGATAACGAGATTTCGAGCATAATTGGTTTGTTATCAACATTTGACATTGCAGATATTTGGCAAGCCAACATTTGGCAAAATCAGAAGTTGCTAACAGCAACTTTTTGTGAGATTGGCAATGAAAATTGGCAAGCAATCAATCTCTGCCAAAATTTGGCATGCCAACTTTTGGCATCAAACCAATTATGATGTTCATCTTTAACTCTTTCTTTCGTCGCACTATGGCAATTTGCCCTCTCCAATCTATGTGATCTACCCATCCCTCAGGGTCGGTGAGAGAAGGACACGGGAACATACAACCTGTTTGGTAAACTTCTGGGTAGAAGGGGAATGAGAGTTTGCATGAGAGAGTTTGTGGAGGCGTCACCGCGTCAGACGTAGGAAACATATTTGTGCTCATTTCCCTTTAATTTGGTACATGATGTTAAAAGAGCCCTGCCCAACGAATTAACAAGAACCCAATGAAAAAATTGGTTGGAGTTGGGGCCCTCAACTCTCATTCTCCTTTCCACATTTGCACAAAAAAAAAACACTCTTTTTTGGCGCTCGCGCTGCCCCAGGGGAGCGGCTCGGGCGAACCTGCCGCCGCCGCCCCCAACCCACCCCGAACCATCCTTCCCCGCCGCCGCCGAAGGAAGTCGGCGAGCAAAGCTCATCCGGCGGACGGCGGTGGCGGGCTCGCCCTTCATCCTGGGGGCGGACTCGGGCAGCGCGCGACGGCGATCTTGGACATCAGGCGTTGCGGCGGAGATCGGAAGCTGGAGTGGCGGCTCCAGGCTTTTCGGTGGGGCTGTGCCTCCATGGCTGTCGGGGCAGCGTGGTGGCCAGCCATGGCGCGCGGTGGCGGCGGATCTGGGTGCCCTCTGCCCATGTTCGTCCTGCTGTGAGTGGTGGCGGCTCATGGTGTCGTCGGTGCCTGGCTGCGCATCCGGGGTGGTTCTCCACTCCGGCGAGTGGAGGTGGTCGTCGGTGCGGCGGGCGCGTCGGATCTGGGTGTGGCCAGATCTGTGGCCGGTGTTGTCGGAGTCGGCTTGTTCGGCTGCCGGTGCTCGCGGGTGGTGGGTTCCAGCGCCAGATCTGGCCGCAGTCATCCGACCTTGATCGACGGGCTTCTCTCCTGCGAGTTCCTGACGGTGCCGGTGTAGTTGCCGGGACCCCGACCGCGGGAGAAGCTGGTGGAGGAGATTCAGATTGGAGGAAACCCCTTGGTCGGCCCTGGCCGCGCCCCCGACGACGCTCAAGGGCGCCGATTTTCTTCTTGGAGACGTCAGTCTATGTCTGCTCCTTCATTTCCCCCCATTCCGCCTCTAGGGTGAAAACCCTAACTACGGTGGGCGGCGGCGGCGTCTTTGACGCCGTAACCTTCCTGAAGGCGTCGCCTTGAGGGCTGAGTGGTGGTGGGCACTGTGTGGGTCGTTGATGGTTGCTGGTGATGGGCACTGCTTCGGGGGAAACCCTAGGATCTGGTTCTCTAGATCGGACGACGGCGGTATTGCGGTGCCGTGTCTCTCTTGAGAGCATCGTTTGTGGAGCAGCGCTGGAAGACACATGCAGGCAGGAGGTGGAGCGGCTCCGTCTTGCACGGAGCTTCAGTGGAGCTGTCAAGTCATATCTGGCCGACAGGTGCTACCTTGAGTCATGCCTGGTTGGCAGGTGCTACGCACGACAGATCTTCCAGAGTCTTCGCGTCTGGACGGACGAGCACAGGGCGGTGGCGCCATTGGGCGCCGTGGTGGCGTCGACGGATGTCCGGACTGTCAAGGATGATGCAGATATATCTTCTGAAGATGGGTCAGTGGTTCGATGAAGATGACGGCTTCTAAAATGTGTGCAAGTGGTGTGCGCTTTAGGTCTGCTGCACCGGTTGTTAGTCCCAATACGTTTTGTGGATGGATCGGCGATGACATTGATTTTAGATATGAGGAGCGAGATCACTCCTCATTATCGTATTGGTAGGTGTGAGTGGTGGCTTCGGGTGATTTGATGTATGTTCTTGTCAAACCTTTGTGAAATAATTAATAAAAATGGCTGCATGCATCGATTGATGCAGAGGCCGGGGTTTAACCCCCTTTTCGAAAAAAAAAATCCGATCTTCGTTGCTCATAAAACAAAAATGTAGGCGGAAAAAGAAAGAATGAGGCGGAAAAAGAACATTGCTCATAAAACAAAAATGTTAGACGACGGCCAGGAGCTAGCTCTACTCTACGTCGTGTAGGCGTACCTTTGGTCGCCTTTGCATGCAGGATCTTGTGGGCGCCGGCTGACTAGCGAGCGAGGGTGCCAGACAGACCATGCGCGCCATTGATTGACTCACTCGAGATCTCTTGTTGCCAGCGCGCATTACATTTGCCTGCGCTGCGCACCCCGCCGGCCGCCCTCCATAAATCCTAGTCTCGAACTCCAGTGGCATCGACGTACGCCACCATTCCCCTCGCCTCTTCCTCTCGCTGAATCCATCCGAGCCCTTCACTGAGCCGCGCACCTTCATCTCTGTTAGTTCCTTCTGCATCCAGCTTTCGGCTCATCCGTCCGTCCATCCATGGCGCCTCGCCCTGCAGCAGCAGCCGGCCTCGCCGTGAGCACCGTTGTAGCGCTGCTCGTGGTCCTCGTCGTGGCCTGCCAGCTGCCGCGCGCCACCGGCGGCGGCGTGACGACGGTCCAGGCCTTCGACGGGACGGCGGCCCTGGGGCTGGAGCAGTGCGCGGCGGACGAGCAGGAGCTGGTCCGGACGCGGACCGCCAGGTACATCAGCTACGCGGCGCTGCGGGCCGACGCGATCCCGTGCGACAAGCGCGGGCAGTCCTACTACACCAACTGCGGGTCGATGCAGCAGGCCAACCCCTACACCCGCGGCTGCTCCGCCATCACGCGCTGCGCCCGCAACATGAACTGATCCGTCCGTCCATCGGCCGTCGACATGGGTATGCAGTTGTGGTAGATCGATCGACCGATCGGTGTGGTGTGGTGTGGTGTGGACGGACGCACGCGAGTACGTGAGTGTGTGATCTCGAGCATGCATTATTAGTAGTAGCAGTACGTAACTTGGTGGTGTTGCTTCCGTCGTGCAGTGTGGTTACGTATTTCTGTACGTACTTCGTGTATGCTCATGCGTGGAGTAGTAATTTCTGGCTGGATCTGCGTCTGCATGTCTGTGTAGTGAAAATGTATGTATGTGTGGTGGTTATATTCCTATTTTCTAAAAATACAAAACAAAATCACACACACACACACACACACACACACACACACACACACACACACACATATTATGAAAAAACCAATGATTCTAGGAAAAATATAAAATAAGCTAGGCACATTTACGTTTTTTTTCCGTGTTAATCCTAGTTTTACCTAATTTCCATCTAAAGATATCTACAATTTTCCCTGGAATAAAAGTACTGAAAATGAATTTGATTGTAACTAGAACTTGTTCAAAAAGGGAAAATCGTAGATATCTTTAGATGGAATTCATTTACAGTCAAATTCCCATTCTGTGCTTGCCGGTCAACCCTCTCCAACATACCACACGGCCCTCCCGGCCACCTTCAAGAAGCCACAACCCAGCCACCCATCCCCCACCACCACCGTGCGCCTCACACGACCCACGATCATCGCAATGGCACTCCTCCTCCCCCGCATGGTGCATATCATGCTAGGAGTCCCGCTCGCCTACTCCACTCTACTGCGGGAACAACACACCCGCTCTGTATGCAGCAAACTTCTTGGGACGTGTTTGGTACTCGCTCCGTCCAAAAATACTTGTCATCAAAATGGACAAAAAGGGATATATTTAGAACTAAAATAAATCTAGATACATCCCTTTTTATTTATTTTGATGACAAGTATTTTCATACGGAGGGAGTAGATTGCATCGTTTTTGGGGTCTTTACATCTCTGACTCAGTTGGGCCTGACTGAATAAATACATGCCAAAAACCATGTTGTGCGTGTACCTTGAAAGCCTGCATGTAGGTTGGCTGCATCACGGAAGCAATTTTCCCTCGAGGATACAACATGCAAGAACAAGTCTAATCTGAGTGGGGAAAGGGTGGAATGACTTCTGATCCAGGATCCTAAATCTATTTGTTTTGTTTAATTAAGAGCGTTGGTCTTTAATTTGTTAGAGTAATGTTTAGGTCAGCTAGCTCTGTTTGTTTGCTGAACTTGCTTGATTAAGAAGTGTGGGTGTGCTATAGTCTCCTTTGTGTACCCAAATTATGCAATGATGTGGATGACCACTGTAACCAGGAAAGTTGGAACCAAATTTTTTGACGTTCAAACTCATCACACACGGGTTAAGCTATCTGAATCATTTGTGATGTTCACATATCACACACAGTTTTGAATAAGGGACCGTGTCTGATGACATTGTGCGCCAATTTTTTCGCTGAACCGATTCAATATTTTCGGCTTCGGCGGAAATATCTACCTCCCCGGCCCCTCCCCCTTACCAAAAGTCACATTTTCCCTGTTTCCGCCTTCCTTTCTAAGTTGAAACCTTCACTCCTTGCTTGCAGCGCCACCCCCCTCGCCGGCGATCCTCCTTCACGCTGCTCGGTCTCGTCAATCCAGGTAGGTAATCCACACCAGACCCCTATCCTCCTCCCCCTCCTTCCACATCTGACATGCCCCGACCTCCGGCGCGACACCTTCCACCCAAATCACCAACCCCTCCACCAAATAAGCGCCGCCCTAAGCCATGGTGCACACATTATAGCCAGGAGCTCAAGGAGCATTTGACAGCGGAGAAGCAAATGTCAGCCGCACGCGCGGATGAGGCCCCGATGGCTACCATTCACGCGGACCCCCAGATCTTGGAGGAGCATCTTGCCATTTGCTAGCTATGCCGGTTAAGCATGTTCGGTTTACCCGTTGCATGTGCTACTCCTGCCTTCCCTTAACAGACTCTAGTGAATTGTGCTATCTAATTTTACCATGCAATCTGTTGCTCCTGTATATATGTTCTATATGTCATGTCGTGTGGTGCTCACTTATTAACTGTTTGGTTAATTAGTTGTCGTCTTCAGTTAACTGTTTGGTTCAATTCTGGAAATGTGATGTCCAATTCTTCAGGCTGCAATTTTGTATTGTCTTCCATGAGAGAAATAAATAGAATTTATCTTTACAAAATACATGAGAAACAAATACAATTGCTATATTTCCAAGTTGTCAAGCATGCTTGGTTTGGTTATACATTGTGCAATGTGGTGCTCAATTAATGTTTGGTTCATTTGTGTTATGGTGTTTAGTTAACTGTTTGGTTCAATTCTGCAATGCGATGTTCAATAGTTGTGGGTACATTCTGTTATTGTATACCATGTGAGAAGTAAATCGAATTTGGCTGTACTTAAATACATGAGAAATAAATACAATTGCTATATTTCCAAGTTGTTAAGCATGTTTGGTTTGGTTAACTGTCTGATCTTCTATTAGGAGTATGTTATATTGTGCAATGTGGTGCTTAGTTAATGTTTGGTTTATTTGTTGTGGTGTTTAGTTAACTGGTTGGTTTAATTCTGCAATGTGATGGCCAATTGTCGTGGGTAGAATTTTGTATTGTTGTGCATGTGAGGAATAATTCGAATTTGGCTGGACTTAATACATGAGAAACATATACAAGTGTTATATTTCATAGTTCTTAATCATGCTTGGTTTGAATAAATGGGTTTTCCATGTGGCTTGAATTAATCTGATGAATCTGCAATGTGCTTATTTTTCATCAATATATTTTACAGATAGCATGCGAACCCCTACTTAACCTGATGACTAACTACCTTATTTGTGTTGCAGGGAAACAATGGGAATCACTAAGGTTGAAAAACGAGGTTAGCACGTGCATGGTCCGTTGTCTAATAGCACATTATTATGCAATTGCAGGAACCATTCTAATATTTAGGCTTTTAACAATTTGATTTTGCACATGTAGGTCATGCTGTCAGAGATTTTGACCCACTATTCGACCCTTTTTGCATATGGGGAAATGAGTTGTCCTTGAATATCTATCAAGTCAAGAAACTCAGAAAGATTGTTAGCGTAAAGAAATTAGCGACAAAAAAAAATCTTTGTCTGCACAATGAAGAAGACATCAGTTCACTACAAGATGGTACTAACTATTATACCTTGCCTTTTTTATTTCTTTGCCCCATTTCCAATATAGAGAAGATATTTATGCACATCCTTGTTTTCAGGCTTTTCCAAATCAGTTCACTGATTATTACCTCTCAAACCACCTCTATGGTCAGGAGGCGAGGAAGTTTTCATACAACACCCATGGTTTAATTTTGAAGTATTCCTGAAGAGGATGAAGGATGGATGGTCAATCATCCACAGGCAATGGCCTAAATTTGCAAAGACCTTCAACATCAATGAAGGCTCTATATTCGCCTTCCGCTTCAGCAGTTTTCCCGATGAGATGCATCTGTCTATGTACCGTCTATGATGCTAATTTCGAAAGGTTCTAGATGTGTGAAACTTGGTGCTGGTGTAGTTGTATAATGGGATAGCTAAGTGCTGAAGCTATACCATGTTGTAGTCTGATGTATTTCAATTATGAAATCATGCTTCCTTAATATGGGAATAAATATATATTATGTGTTTAATATGAATGTCAATTAGATTAATAAATGGATTATTAATAATAGGGGCAATTATCCTGCTACTTTTTTTTGCTATTGCAAACGGTTATTGAGAAAATACTGTGGGTGATGACCTAAGGTAGCGCACACAGTTTCTATGAATAAATCGTGTTGGATCTATGAACAATCACACACGACATTTTCTTCAAACTGTTTGCGTTAGGCCACCTTGCGCAAACGTTTACCACATAAAATCTGTGTATGATGGACAGCCTTTGCCACATAGTTTTTTCTACTCATCGTGTGTGATGCATTCAGTAACGCAAACGATAAAATTGTTAATATTGTGTGCGATGGCAACGCTATCACAAACGATTTAACGGGGAAAATTGTGTGTGATGTACCCATGAACGGAAACATTTTCCTTGGAGCGACTATGTGGGATGTATATATGAACGAAAACATTTAGCGGAGACTGACTGTGTGAGATGTACTTACGACCAGAAACGATTTCGCCTGTATAATTGTATTTTTTAACACTACTGTACGTATAACCGTATTTGCTCGCTCGCCGGTCGCACACGACCTTATTTTGCCGAGCGTATGTACCAGGTGGGCATATCCCTGACGGTTTCTGAGTCGTGGGGGAAGGACCCCCCTATCGCCCACACTCACTTGGCGATGGTTCCAAATGTCGTCGCGGAAAGGGGTGAAAAACCGTTTGTATAGCACCTCGTTGTACCAGTGAGGGGACCATCTTCGACTGTACTGACTTGCAAAGGGTATGAGATAAATGGGAATACATTTTACACGATCGCCCAAGAACAATAGAGCACCAACCAAAACAGTGGTGTCCGCTTTGATGCAACAATCAAGAGGGGAAAGGACACATATTATGGTTACATAGTGGGCATATGGGAACTTGACAATGGACATGATTTTAAGGTCCCTTTGTTTCAGTGCAAATGGGTCAATCTGACAGGAGGCGGGGTACAGGTAGACCCACAGTACGGAATGACAACAGTGGATCTAAACAATCTATGGTACACAGACGAACCATTCGTCCTAGCCAATGATGTGGCGCAAGATTTCTATGTGAAGGACATGTCTACCACACCGAGAAAAAGAAAAGATAAGGAAGTGGATACATCGTACGATGAGACAAAGCGCCACATAGTTCTTTCAGGAAAAAGAGACATCATGGGATTGGAGGGCAAGACACACATGTCTGAAGATTATGAAAAGTTTCATGAAATTCCTCCCTTGAAAGTCAAGGCTGATCCAAGCACCCTGTTAAATGATGAAGATTATGCATGGTTACAGTGCAATAAGCAAAGGACACAAGCGAAGAAAAAGTGAAGACTTTCTCTCCACAACTATTATGATGATGCCTTTGATCTAGAATATCACTGTAGTTACATGTGAACAAATGAAATCACTTTGTAACAGATGCGTTTTCGCATGAAACCATAATACTTCCAAAGAGATTGTATATGTTTTGTACATGAAATGCATCCAGTTTTTGTCAAAACCCTGTCAACTTTTTAGCACATGCTATGTGGGTGAATACCATGCCAACTTTAAACCTTTTCAGAGTTCATTTGTAGTGCTTTTCAATTTCAGGATCATTTAGCTTAAAAAACAGTAAACGCATGAAAACTACCAAATGAAGTCAGAAAGGGTTGAAGATTGATGATGTGGCTTGAAATGTGCATTTTGATCACATGAAAAGTCTGGAGTTCAAATAAGTTTAAAAAATGAAATCCCTTTGTAACAGATGAGTTTTTGTCCGAAACCCTCATACTTTGAAAGAGATTGTCCATTTTGTACACGAAGTGCATCCAGTTTTTGTCATAACCCTCTCAACTTTTTAGAACATGCTATGTGGGTGAAATGATGACACCATGCCAACTTTCAATATTTTCAGAGTTCATTTGTAGTGCTTTTCAATTTTAGGGTCATTTAGCTTAAAAAATCAGTAAATGCATGAAAAATACCAAATGAAGTCAACAAGGGTTGAAAATTTATGATGTGGCTTTGAGTGGTGCATTTTGAACACACAAAAAGTCTAGAGTTCAAATAAGTTCAATAAACTGAAATCCCTTTGCAACAAATGAGTTTTCGTCCGAAACCCTAATACTTCGAAAGTGATTGTCCATTTTGTACATGAAGTGCATCCAGTTTTTGCCGTAACCCTCTCAACTTTTTAGAACATGCTATGTGGGTGAAATGATAATAGCATGCCAACTTTCAACCTTTTCAGAGTTCATTTGTAGTGCTTTTCAATTTCAGGGTCATTTAGCTTTAAAAAATTAGTAAATGCATGAAAAATACCAAATGAAGTCAGAAAGGGTTGAAAATTGATGATGTGGCTTTGAATGGTGCATTTTAAACACATAAAAAGTCTGGAGTTCAAATAAGTTCAAAAAAAGGAAATCCCTTTGTAACAGATGAGTTTTTGTCCGAAACCCTGATACTTCGAAAGAGATTGTCTATTTTGTACACGAAGTGAATTCAGTTTTTACCGTAACCCTCTCAACCTTTTAGCACATGCTATGTGGGTGAAATGATGATACCATGCCAACTTTCAACCTTTTCAGAGTTCATTTGAAGTGCTTTTCAAATTCAAGGTCATTTAGCTCAAAAAATGAACTAATAGCAAAAAGAATGAACTAGAAAACTTTTATAAAACTCTAATAGAAAAAATAATAAAATAAAAAATAAATTAAAATATTCTGTTATGATCAACTAAAACAAAACTATAATATTCTTGAGAGCAAAAAGAATCAACTAAAAAGCTTTTATAAAACTCTAATAGCAAAAGGAATCAACTACAAAGATTTTATAAACCTCTAGTACTTTTGAAACTAAAATTATATAAGATTTATACAACTAAAATTATCAAAGTATTTTTTGTTCAAAACATTAATAGCAAATATAATTTTAATAAAGATTTTTTTGTTAGAAACTTTGATAGCAAACTAAAATAACAAAATTTATTTTTGATTAAAACAAGCATTTAAAATAACCTAGAAATTACCAAATTGAATATAATGATTAAAAACAGTAATATTAAATAGTAGGAAAAAGAATCGCTCAAAAATATATTTTTATAGTAAATTTATTCACAAACTAGTGATTCACACAACTTTCAAAGAATTCAAATTTGAAAACTAATGGCACTAACAGGAAGTTTATAATTTTTGTGACCTAAAAGCAAAAAGAAACACTGAAAAACTGTAAGTGTTTAGCTATAAGTAGAAACAAAACAAAATAAATAAAGCAAAAAATAAAACAAAAAAAACTGGAAAAAAATTAAAAAAATGCCGCCTACTAGGCCACCACAGCCTGAATACGACTACAAAACCCAACTAGCTAGTTGGGCCAGGATTCAGGCCCGCAGGAGGCTCAATAGGCCCACAAGCAGAGGAGTGTGAGAATAGGCCCATAAGCCTGCAGTTGAGAGGAGCTTGAGAGGGTTGGCGAAGCAGCGCTTATAAACCACTCTCGAGCCCTCTCAGCTAGTGAGGTGGGACTAAACATCCAACCGCATAGCGCCAACACAAGGCTTTGGTCCCGGTTGGTGGCACCAACCGGGACTAAAGGGCGGCATTGGTTCCGGTTCGTGGCCAAAGGTCTATGCTTCCCGCCCTTTGGGCTGCCGAAAAGTGACCTTTGGTCCCGATTGGTGGAACCAACCGGGACTAAAGGGAGGCATTGGTCCCGGTTGATGCCACGAACCGGTACCAATGCTTAGTGTATATAAGAGAACACTTAGAAAATTTCAGTTTTCATCTACCAGTTGCCCCGAGCCCGCCGTCCTTGTCGCTGGCATCCCCGAGCCCGCCGTCCTCGTCCCCATCCCCATTGCCTCCCCGAGCCCGCCGTCCTCGTCCCTGTCGCCGCATGCCGCCCTGAGCCCGTCGTCCTCGTCCCAATCGCCGCATGCCGCCCCGAGCCTGCCAGCCTCTAGCCATCACCCCCAATGAGCCTCCCCCTTTCCTATGGTCCCCTACTCCCCGTCTCCACGCTTGCCCGCGAGCCCGTTGCTCTGCCCCATGGTCGCCGCCGGCCCCGACACATTGAAGAGCAGCAACAACGCCATGAAGGAGAGGAGAAGGAGTGGAGCAGCAACAACGATGTGCCCCCTAGCCCCTTTCTGCATTTTTTGAATTTTTTTACAATTATGACTAGTGCATATAAGGTGTTTGATGAAATGGTAGATGGCTTTGGGCATTTTTTTTAATTTCTGAAATTTTTTGTGTTGAGGTACTGATGCAAGACAAAGATGGCAAAATTTCAGAATTTTTGGAGTGGTTTAGAATAGGTTTTCAGCAAGGAATTTGAATCTAGTTCAAATTTCATTTGAATGAATTTTGAAAATTTTGAACTATGGATCAGAAGGTTTTTGGTGAAATGGAGTGTGGGTATTGTCATGAAGTTGGAGTTATTTTTGTGGGTGCAAAAGAATTGGGGAGAATATAGCTCCTTTGCAAATCTAAGGAACTATGAATAATTGAAATTCCAACTTTGGAATGTATGAAATATAAGAAAAATATTTACATAGTTAGAGATATTTGCAGAGTTAGAGATATTCATGACCAAAGTCTTTTTTTTAGAGAAATTTGCATAGGTATTAATCAAAGTTAGAGATATTTGCATATATAGGTTATTATCAAAGTTGACCAAAGACATTTTTTTAGAGAAATTTGCATAGAGAATTTTTTTAGAGAAATGGTGGATTTCACAACAATAAATTGAAGCCGAAAACCAAATAACATATGCATGCATACATATATAATATCAAACTCCTACATGACTCGAATAAGAAGAGAATCTTTTTTAGTTTTTTTAGATAGAGAAACAAATGTTAAAATTTGCATATGATTAGTGGTTACTTCATCATGATGATCTTGATAAAACAAATTGAAGAACAAAATTGTGGTGACCTAATATTTTTTCACTTGGTGGAATTACATGATTTGTGGTGTTGCATCTTCCGTGGAGTGATCGTCGACATTGGAGGTGTTGGTCCCTGATCGTCCCTCCGATGTTCGACAAAAGGTGTTTTTCTAAATATATGCATGGGAGATCCATTGATGTATGGATGATCCATTGATGTATGCTCTTTTTTTGTTCATAGTAAGTTTTTTATTCATAGAAAGTCTCGAGGACGATATGTAGATATGTCGGATATCGGGTTTGCTTTCTAATAAAGAATTATTGGCAACTAAGTATCATTTTATATCGCGGTGGACATATCGGGTGACCAACTATCGAGGCCACCCAAACCCTAGAAAAAAGTGTTGTTGATCTCGTACCCCCTCCCGCCCCTACCCGACAAACTCTCGAGGCCACCCAAACCCCTAGAAGAACCCTCCGGTAACTACGACATGAGGGGGGACGTCGATCAACCCCCTCTCGCCCGACCAATTCTCAAGTCCACCCAAACCGGGACTGAAAAAGTGTTGTCGAGGCCACCCCAAACCAGAACAAGTCTAGATTTATATTGAGGCCACCCAAACCCTGAAAGTATAACCCAGGCCCGATAACTTCGACATGAGGGGGGACATCGGACATGCATGAGAGAGGCGGTCCGCAACTAATTCATTGCTCATATATGCATATGATTCCTTGTTGTGATTAGCTATAGGTCTATGTTTGCCATTAATATATCCATCTCTCATGTTTGTATATATGTTGTAAAATTTGCAGAAACCATGGACAGAGACTTGGAACAAGAAGAGTTGTTAGGGGATATAATCCGCGACGGAGCTGATACCTTGTCATCTCTCAGCAACACGGATGGTCAGGAAGGAGAGGATGACGGCTTCAGTAATCCAACAATGGAGGAGGAAGGAGATTATGACGGCTCTGGTGACCGAATGGCGGAGGAAGGAGATTATGATGACGACTACGGTGACCGAACGGAGGAGGGAGCTATTGCAAAGTCCGGCGAGGTATATATATTAATTAAGCTTGTGCTGACTTGATGCATTAATTGTTTTGGTATGTACATATATTAACACTTATTTCTTCTTTTATAGCCCTCTGAATCGAGCCAAACTGTCTTAAGGAGACGAGGCGTGAAGAAAAGGTTGCGCCAAGATGAAAAGTTCACGATCACAGAAATCACAGACGATGACCAACCGATTGTTCCCTAGCGGACCAAGGACACATTTGTATCTCAGTGTGGATCAGAGCTATTGTTAGGGACATCGTCCCGATAAGCATCCAGCAATGGATTAAGAGTAAGGGCGACCCTGAAGTTTCTTATGTCTAGGATAGACTGAAAGGTGATCTTTGGACCTCGTTGTTGACAAATTTCATCCTCCCGCCAGAGGAGGATCCGAATAACCCAGTTATAGAGCCAAAGGTCAAAGAGTTTTCTCTTAAGAAGATGGCAGATCTATTTAGGAACTGGAAGAAAGAGTTGAACACAAAGTTTGTCGACAAAGAGAAGACTCCGGAATTCATCGGTCTATATGAGAAGATAAGAGATCACTGGCCCGCATTTGTGACCTACAAGAAATCGGAGAAGGGTATGAAAAGGTCGACGACAAACAAGAAAAATGCTGCAAAGAAGAAGTATCACCATCAAATGGGGTCAAGTGGAGACTATAAATCCCGGTCATTCTGGCACAAAGCTGAGCAAGACCTGCTTGTTAAAGGGGTCCAACCAGCGACATTGAGCTGGCTAGACCGTGCAAGGACTTGGTTTCTTAGGGTTGGGGAACTTTGGACCCAAAAACAGGGGAGTGTGTGATATGTCTCCGTCGTATCTACTTTTCCTAACGCTTTTCCTCTTGTTTTGGACTCTAATTTGCATGATTTGAATGAAACTAACCCAGACTGATGCTGTTTGCAGCAGATCTACCATGGTGTTGTTTTTGTGCAGAAATATAAGTTCTTGGAATAGAACGAAACATTGTGAGGATATTTTATACAATAAAAGATAATTTCTAGAGCCAAGAACCACCAGAGGGGGCACCTGGGTGGGCACAACCCACTAGGGCGTGCCACCCCCTCCAAGCGCACCCAGGTGGTTTGTCCCCACCTGGTGGCCCCGCAGACCCTGAAACCGACGCTATAAATCCTATTTTTCCAGAAAAATCAGGGAGAAAGTATTATCATGTTTCACGAGACCGAGCTGCCATCGTCTCATGTTCTTCATCAGGAGGCCTGATCTGGGGTCCGTCTGGGGCTCCGGAGAAGGGGATCTTAAATCTTCGTCATCACCAACCCTTATCCATCTCCAATTACATGATGCTCCCCACTGGGAGTGTGTAATTCCTTCGTAGGCTCACTAGTCGGTGAGGAGTTGGATGAGATTTATCATGTAATCAAGTTAGTATTTTTAGGGATTGATCCCTAGTATCCATTATGTTCTGAGATTGATGTTGCTATGACTTTGCCATGCTTAATGCTTGTCACTTTGGGGCCGGGTGCCATGATTCAGATCTGAACTGTTTATGTTATCACCATTATATGTATGTTCTAGATTTGATCTTGCAAGTTATAGTCACCTACTACGTGTTATGATCCGGCAACCCCGGAGTGACAATAGTTGGGACCACTCCCGGTGATGACCGTAGTTTGGGGAGTTCATGTATTCACCTTGTGCTAATGCTTTGTTCCGGTTCTCTATTAAAAGGAGGCCTTAATATCCCGTAGTTTCCAATAGGACTCCGCTGCCACAGGAGGGTAGGACAAAATATTTCATGCAAGTTCTTTCCATAAGCATGTATGACTATTTACGGAATACATGCATACATTATATTTATGAACTGGAGCTAGTGCCGCATCACCCTAGGTTATGACTGTCTCATGATGAATATCATCCAACGAATCGCCGATCCAATGCCTACGATTTTCCTACATATTGATCTTGCTAAGCTACTACTGCTATTGTTACTATTGCACTTGCTACAAAATCACTACTATCACTGTTACTGTTACTGTTGCTGCTACCACTACAGGCAAAACTATCATACTACTTTGCTATTGATCACTTTGCTGCAGATAATTAATCTCCAGGTCTGGTTGAATTGACAACTCAACTGCTAATACTTGCAAGTATTCTTTGTCTCTCCTTGTGTTGAATCTATAAATTTGGGTTGAATACTCTACCCTCGAAAATTTTTGTGCCCCCCTATACTTGTGGGTTATCAAGACCTTTTTCAGGCGCTGTTGCCGGGGAGCATAGCTATACTTGTTGAGTCCCTTGGGCAAATTGTCACTATGAAGAATCTGAAGGATGCTAAGACTAAGATTTTTTCCTCTAAGACGAGAGGAGGTAAGAAACTGCCATCTAGCTCCGCACTTGATTCACCTTCTGTTATAAATAAACTTGCAACACCACCACATACTATTAATTTTGATATGTCGCAAGTTATTGATGATGCTACTTCTGCTATGAATGCTACTCATGATGATGCTAGTACCTTTCTTGATGATAATGTGCCACTAGGTGAATTTCTTGATGAATATATTGCTAGAGTAAGACAACATGATATTGTTGAAACTGATGATGAGCTTGAAACTGAAAATCTTGAAACACTAGCCCTCCTAGATATGAATTGCTAAAGGTACCAGAAGGTTATGTTATTGGTGAGGAGGCAACTAGAGATATTCTTGCTTGTAAGGATAGAGATGATCTAGAAAAATTATTATGCAAGTATAAAGAAAGATCTTTGAATGATAGAATGAAATGTGAACCTAAGTTTGCTACTTCACCTATCTTTATTGTTACCAGGATCATGAATTCTCTGTCGACCCAAAGTTGATTACTTTGCTTGAATCTGATCCTTTCCATGGTTATGAAACGGAAATTGTTGTGGCACATCTTACTAAGTTGAATGACACATAGCCACTCTTTTTGCTCATGATGAGAAGATTCGCTATTATTATATCCTCAAATTATTTCCATTCTGATTAAAGGGTGATGCTAAAGCTTGGTACAATACTCTTGCTCTGGTTGTGTGTGTAGTCCCCAGGATATGATTTATTACTTCTCCGAAAAATATTTCCTTGCTCATAAGATACAAGCTGCTTTGCAGGAAATATTTAACTTTGTGCAAATTTAAGAAGAGAGTCTCCCACAAGCTTGGGGGAGGCTTCTCCAATTGATTAATGCTCTGCCTGATCATCCTCTTAAGAAAAATGAAATACTTGATATCTTCTATAGTGGACTAACCAATGCTTCTAGGGATTTCCTAGATAGTTGTGCTGGTTGTGTTTTCAGGGAACAAACTATTGAGCAAGCTGAAGAATTATTGAATAACATACTAAAAAATTATGATGATTGGACTCCTTCTGAAACACCGCCTAAACCCACAAGAGGGGTATTTTATATCTCAGTCCTGAAGATATGCAAGAGGCAAATAAATCTATGAAGGAAAAAGGTATTAAAGTCAAGGATGTCAAAAATTTACCTCCTATTGAAGAAATACATGGGCTTGATACACCACCACCACCTAATGTGGTAGAGGTAAATTCTTTAATGAAATTCAGTGATAGTGATAATCCTCATAATAAACATCCTAGTCAATGCCTTTATGAGTTTGATAATTACATTAGAAAGCAAGATCACTTCAATGCAAATGTTATGAAACAATTGAAATACAACTCTGATATGATTGCTCGCTTAAGTGACTTGTTATTTAGAATCTCAAATGATGTTAGAGGTGTAGGAAAGCATGCCTCTAAGGTTCAAACTCAATTAGAACAAGTTGCTAAATCTGAAAGAGAGTTGCTTGATGAAATGAACAATAATATAAGTGACTTTAATGTTAGAGTAGTGATACATCTCCAACGTATCTATAATTTTTGATTGTTCCATGCTATTATATTACCTGTTTTGGTTGTTTATGGGCTTTATTTTACACATTATTATCATTTTTGGGACTAACCTACTAACCGGAGGCCCAACCCATATTGCTGTTTTTTTGTCTATTTCAGTATTTCGAAGGAAAGGAATATCAAACGGAGTCCAAACGGAATGAAACATTCGGAAGCGTGATTTTTGGAACGAACATGATCCAGAGGACTTGGAGTGCAAGTCAATAAGCAGCCGAGGCGGCCACAAGAGGGTAGGGCGCCCCCCCCCTATAGGGCGCGCCCCCTGTCTCGTGGGCCCCTCGAGCGGCCACCGACCTACTTCTTCCTCCTATATAAGCCTACATACCCCAAAAACATCCAAGGAGCAACCGAAACACAATTTCCACCACCGTAACCTTCTGTATCCGCGAGATCCCATCTTGGAGCCGTCGCCGTCGTTCTGCCGGAGGGGGATTCCACCATGGAGGGCTTCTACATCAACACCATAGACCTTCCGATGAGTTGTGAGTAGTTTACCATAGACCTTCGGGTCCATAGTTATTAGCTAGTTGGTTTCTTCTCTCTTTTTGGATCTCAATACAATGATCTCCCCCTCTTTTGTGGAGATCTATTCGATGTAATCTCTTTTTGCGGTGTTTTTGTCGAGATCCGATGAATTGTGGGTTTATGATCAAGTTTATCTATGGATAATAATTGAATCTTCTCTGAATTCTTTTATGTGATTGAGTTATCTTTGCAAGTCTCTTCGAATTATAGGTTTGGTTTGGCCTACTAGATTGATCTTTCTTGCCATGGGAGAAGTGCTTAGCTTTGGGTTCAATCTTGCGGTGTTCTTACCCAGTGACATAAAGCGTTGCAAAACACATATTGTATTGTTGCCATCGAGGATAAAAAGATGGGGTTTATATCATATTGCTTGAGTTTATCCCTCTACATCATGTTATCTTGCTTAATGCGTTACTCTGTTCTTATGAACTTAATACTCTAGATGCATGCTGGATAGCGGTCGATGTGTGGAGTAATAGTAGTAGATGCAGGCAGGAGTCGGTCTACTTGTTGCGGACGTGATGCCTATATACATGATCATTCCTAGATAACGTCATAATTATTCGCTTTTCTATCAATTGCTCGACAATAATTTGTTCACCCTGAAGGAAATATGCCCTAGAGGCAATAATAAAGTTATTATTTATTTCCTTATTTCATGATAAATGTTTATTATTCATGCTAGAATTGTATTAACCGGAAACATAATACATGTGTGACTACATAGACAAACATAATGTCACTAGTATGCCTCTACTTGACTAGCTCGTTAATCAAAGATGGTTAAGTTTCCTAACCATATACATGAGTTGTTATTTGATTAACAGGATCACATAATTAGGAGAATGATGTGATTGACTTGACCCATTTCGTTAGCTTAGCACTCGATCATTTTAGTATGTTGCTATTGCTTTCTTCATGACTTATAGATGTTCCTATGACTATGAGATTATGCAACTCCCGTTTACCGGAGGAACACTTTGTGTGCTACCAAACGTCACAACGTAACTGAGTGATTATAAAGGAGCTTTACAGGTGTCTCCGAAGGTACATGTTTGGTTGGCGTATTTCGAAATTAGGATTTGTCACTCCGATTGTCGGAGAGGTATCTCTGGGCCCTCTCGGTAATGCACATCACTATAAGCCTTGCAAGCAATGTGACTAATGAGTTAGTTGCGAGATGATGTATTACCGAACGAGGAAAGAGACTTGTCGGTTACGAGATTGAACTAGGTATTGAGATACCGACGATAGAATCTCGGGCAAGTAACATACCGATGACAAAGGAAACAACGTATGTTGTTATGTGGTTTGACCGATAAAGATCTTTGTAGAATATGTGGGAGCCAATATGAGCATCCAGGTTCCGCTATTGGTTATTGACCGGAAACATGTTTCGGTCATGTCTACATTGCTCTCGAACCCGTAGGGTCCGCACGCTTAAGGTTTCCATGACAGTTATATTATGAGTTTATGTGTTTTGATGTACCGAAGGAGTTTGGAGTCCCGGATGAGATCGGGGACATGACGAGGAGTCTCGAAATGGTCGAGACTTAAAGATCGATATATTGGACAACTATATTCGGACTTCGGAAAGGTTCTGAGTGATTCGGGTATTTTTCGTAGTATCGGAGAGTTACGGGAATTTGCGGGGGAGTATATGGGCCTTATTGGGCCATACGGGAATCGAGGAGAGAGGCCGAAAGGAAGGAGGTGCGCAGCTCCCCTCTGGTCCGAATTGGACAAGGGGTGCAACCCCCTTTTCCTTCCTCCTCTCCCCCTCTTTCCTTCTCTCCTACTCCAACAAGGGAAGGAGGAGTCCCACTCCCGGTGGGAGTAGGACTCCCCCCTTGGCGCGCCCTCCTCCTGGCCGGCCGCCCCCTCCCCCTTGAGCCTTTATATATGGGGGGCAGGGGGCACCTCTAGACAGAACAATTGATCCTTGGATCTCTTAGCCGTGTGCGGTGCCCCCCTCCACCATAGTCCTCCTCGATAATATTGTAGCAGTGCTTAGGCGAAGCCCTGCGACGGTAGAACATCAAGATCGTCACCACACCGTCGTGCTGACGGAACTGTCCGTCGACACTCGGCTAGATCGGAGTTCGAGGGACGTCATCGAGCTGAACGTGTGCTAGAACTCGGAGGTGCCATAGTTTCGGTGCTTGATCGGTCGGGCCGTGAAGACGGACGACTACATCAACTGCGTTGTTCTAACGCTTTCGCTTTCGGTCTACGAGGGTACATGGACACACTCTCCCCTCTCGTTGCTATGCATTACCATGATCCTGTGTGTGCGTAGGATTTTTTTTGAAATTACTATGTTCCCCAATAGTGGCATCCGAGCCAGTTTTTATGCGTAGATGTTATATACACGAGTAGAACACAAGTGAGTTGTGCGCGATACAAGTCATACTGCTTACCAGCATGTCATACTTTGGTTCGGCGGTATTGTTGGATGAAGCAGCCCGGACCGACATTACACGTACACTTACGCGAGACTGGTTCTACTGACGTGCTTTGCACACAGATGGCTGGCGGGTGTCAGTTTCTCCAACTTTAGTTGAACCGAGTGTGGCTACGCCCGGTCCTTGTGAAGGTTAAAATAACACTAACTTGACGAACTATCATTGTGGTTTTGATGCATAGGTAAGAACGGTTCTTGCTCAGCCCGTAGCAGCCACGTAAAATTTACAACAACAAAGTAGAGGACGTCCAACTTGTTTTTGCAGGGCATGTTGTGATGTGATATGGTCAAGACATGATGCTATATTTTATTGTATGAGATGATCATGTTTTGTAACCGAGTTATCGGCCAACTGGCAGGAGCCATATGGTTGTCGCTTTATTGTATGAATTGCAAGCGCCCTGTAATTGCTTTACTCTATCACTAAGCGGTAGCGATAGTCGTAGAAGCAATAGATGGAGAAACGACAATGATGCTATGATGGAGATCAAGGTGTCGCGCCGGTGACGATGGTGATCACGACGGTGCTTTGGAGATGGAGATCACAAGCACAAGATGATGATGGCCATATCATATCACTTATATTGATTGCATGTGATGTTTATCCTTTATGCATCTTATCTTGCTTTGATTGACGGTAGCATTTTAAGATGATATCTCACTAATTATCAAGAAGTGTTCTCCCTGAGTATGCACCATTGCGAAAGTTCTTCGTACTGAGACACCACGTGATGATTGGGTGTGATAGGCTCTACGTTCAAATACAACGGGTGCAAAACAGTTGCACACGTGGAATACTCAGGTTAAACTTGATGATCCTAGCATATACAGATATGGCCTCGGAACATGGAGACTGAAAGGTCGAACGTGAATCATATAGTAGATATGATCAACATTGTGATGTTCACCATTGAAAACTACTCCATCTCACGTGATGATCGGACATGGTTTAGTTGATTTGGATCACGTGATCGCTTAGATGACTAGAGGGATGTCTATCTAAGTGGGAGTTCTTAAAGTAATATGATTAATTGAACTTTAATTTATCATAAACTTAGTCCTGGTAGTATTTTGCAAATTATGTTGTAGATCAATAGCTCGCGTTGTTGCTTCCCTATGTTTTTGCTTCCCTATGTTTTTATGTGTTCCTAGAGAAAACTAAGTTGAAAGATGTTAGTAGCAATGATGTGGACTTGGTCCGTGATATGAGGTTTATCCTCATTGCTGCACAGAAGAATTATGTCCTTGATGCACCGCTATGTGACAGACCTATTGCAGGAGCAGATGCAGACGTTATGAACGTTTGGCTAGCTCAATATGATGACTACTTGATAGTTTTGTGCACCATGCTTTATGGCTTAGAACCGGGACTAAAAAAACGTTTTTGAAACGCCATGGAACATATAAGATGTTTCAAGAGATGAAATTGATATTTCAGACTCATGCCCGTGTCAAGAGGTATGAGACCTTTGACAAATACTTCGCCTAAAAGATGGAGGAGAATTGCTCAACTAGTGAGCAAGTACTTATATTGTCTAAGTACTACAATCGCTTGAATCAAGTGGGAGTTAATCTTCCAAATAAGATAGTGATTGGCAGAGTTCTCTAGTCACCATCACCAAGTTACTGGAACTTCGTGATGAACTATAATGCAAGGGATGACGAAAATGATTCCCGAGCTCTTCGTGATGCTGAAATCGACGAAGGTAGAAATGAAAAAAGAGCATCAAGTGTTGATGATTGACAAGACCACTAGTTTCAAGAAAATGGCAAAGGGAAAGAAAGGGAACTTCAAGTAGAATGACAAGCAAGTTGTCACTCCCGCAAAGAAGCCCGAAGTTGGACAAAAGCCTGAAACTGAGTGCTTACACTGCAAAGGAAATGGTCACTAGAAGCGGAAATGCCCTGGATATTTGGTGGATAAGAAGGATGGCAAAGTGAACGAGGGTATATTTGATATACAGGTTATTGATGTGTACCTTACTAGTGTTTATAGTAGCCCCTGAGTATTTAATACTTGTTCGGTTGCTAAAAATTAGTAACTCGAAATAGGAGTTACAAAATAAATAGAGACTAGTTGAGGGTGAAGTGATGATGTGTGTTGGAAGTGGTTCCAAGATTGATATGATCATCATCGCACACTCCATATACTCTCAGGATTAGTGTTAAACCTAAATAAATGTTATTTGGCATTTGTGTTGAGCATGAATATGATTTGATCATGTTTATTGCAATATGGTTATTCATATAAAGTCAGAGAATAATTGTTGTTCTGTTTACATGAATAAAACCATCAATGGTTATACACCCAATGAAAATAGTTTGTTGGATCTCGATCGTAGTGACACACATATTCATAATATTGATGCCAAAAGATGCAAAGTTGATAATGATACTGCAACTTATTTGTGGCACTGCCGTTTGTGTCATATCGGTGTACAGCGCATGAAGAAACTCCATTAAGATGGACTTTTAGAATCACTTGGTTATGATGCTTACGAACCGTGCCTTTTGGGAAAGATGACTAAAACTCCGTTCTCCGGAACAATGGAACGAGCTACTGACTTGTTGGAAATAATACATACCGATGTATGCGTTCCAATGAGTGTTGATGCTCGTGGCAGGTATCGTTATTTTTTGACCTTCACAGATGATTTGAGCAGATATGAGTATATCTACTTAATGAAGCACAAGTCTGAAACATTTGAAAAGTTCAAAGAATTTCAGAGTGAAGTGGAGAATCATCGTAACAAGAAAATGTAGTTTCTACAATATGATCGTACAGGAGAATATTGGAGTTACGAGTTTGGCCTTCATATAAAACAATGTGGAATAGTTTCACAGCTCACGCCACCTGGAACACCACAGCGTTATGGTGTGTCCGAACATCGTAACCGCACTTTGTTAGATATGGTGTGATCTATGCACTACTAGGGAAAAGCCTAGCAGCAGCGCGGGTTTTAGGCCTATCAGTAGCGCGGGAAGGAGCGCTACTGATAAGGCGCTACCGCTAAACCTTAGCAATAGCGCGCCTGTATGCACGCTACTGCTAACTTGACTTAGTAGTAGCGGTTCTTCAGAACCGCGCTCCTACTATTATTTAGTATTTTATTTCTTTTTTATTTCATATTGTATTCATACACCTTTACACAAGTTTTCATACAACAGTAATTTAGACATTGTTTTTACATCATAATGAGTTATTACATCACGGGGTGAAAGAACCGTGGACTAGTTTCAAGTGGATGTCCATCCACTTGAAACTAATCCGCGGTTCTTTCACCCAATGATATAATAATATCATCATCATCATCATATCATTAACAACTTATCATCATAATACATCATTGTCATAGCAAATTGGTCACTAGTCGTAATCACAAGTACTCCTCATTATCAACTCTAACACATTACCACATAATAAACATATTGTACCTCATATGACCTACTACATTCGATTAAGACCTACTACATTTTCTAAGGTAAAATAGCAAAAAACAAGATAGCCCCTGACTCTCCATTATGGAGAATGGAGATTAGCATGTCTCCAATTCTTGCCTTTCGCTGAATGTTACTTCCAAGAACCTCCTTGCGAATGTCCATACATTTCTTCCATTCTTTGATGATCATGTGTTCACCGGTTTTAGAAATCCGATATGCACATGTGAGCTCCCTAGATTTACCTGGCAGTATGTTCAGAACTGAGAGGCGACCATTCAGAGACATCAAATGAGGCACACAATCCATCGGGAGTTTCTGTTGAAAAATATAATAATAACTTCGTAGTTAGCAATGATGTACTAGTTTTAGAAGTATGCAAAAGATGCACGGATGTCGTAATAGTAAAAAATCTTACCAGGGTATCTCCAGAGAAGTTACCGTGGTTCAACACATGCACTAGTGGCACGTATTCACCATAATTTGGAGGAGTTCGATAATAGTTATTGTAATTCTCAAGAAGAGTACAAAACGCGATCAGATGATTTTTCTCCTTATACGTTAATTCGATGCCATCGGTGTAGTGGGTTTTATCTACCATCTTCCGCACAGTCTTTGGAAAATCAAAATAAGCTATCAATGGAAATTAGCTATCAACTATTTTGAAATAAGCAATATAAATTAGTTAATAACTATGTTTGAGAATCTCACATAGCGGTACAATCGGAAGCGTATCAAGAAGGACCCAAATGTCCATATTGTCTTGCTCGATGTCAGGATCACCAAGATCCATGGTGACAATCATACCCTCATAAAAACCATACATTTTGCAAAGTGCTTCCCAATTTTGGCAACCAAAATGGGTTACGCTATGAGCATTGCACAGATTTACTTCAAAATCCATATCATGATGGGTCCTTAGATGTATTTTCTTTGTTTCAAAATTTTCATGGTCTTCAAAACCCATCCTCTCGAAGACAAAGCGTCTTGCATGGCATGGAATAAGCTAGTCGAATTGTAAAATATGAAAATTAGTCGTTGAAATAGTTGAAGTCATGCTTAATTACGAAAAAAACACTTGTCGTTGTTGCGTACCGTTTCAACATCGAAGGTCTCCTCGAGCTTAATGCTGAAGCGCCGATCTTCGTCCAGCTCAATGAACCTGTCGCACATACCTCGATCGTCGTGGCACCAGCTGCACTCCCTCGGGAGACTGTCGTCGTCCGAGTACGACATTTCCTACGTTCATAATTCAAAGATTAAACGTGTACATATTCTAGCACAAGTCATGCCAGAATTCACGAAAAAATCTGGCATGACCTTTGCTAAAATAGGATATATCGAGCGCCTGAAATTTGCCGGAACGGAAATTAATCTACACTCCGGCAAAACATAGGCCACTCAGAGATGTAAACTGAACATGAACGACCACTTGGTCAATCACATATCCTATTTGAGCAACAACACAAGATATACAATGATAATTGGCTGGTCTCACCTCGATGTCAGATGGGGTCGGTGACTGGGACAACGGCGGGGATGTCGGTGGGGGTCAGTGACGGGGACGACGGTGGTCACCTGAAACCGTATAAGTTATCACTAATACATCCCGAATAATTGCTTAAACTAAAAAAATTACAACAAATATGACATGTTCAACTAGTTTTATTAATTCAACTAGTTCTTACTAAATATAAACTTACTATAAATAGAAAAAAACTAGTTCTTTCTAAAAATAAAGTAGTTCAACTAGTTATATTAATTATCTTACTAAAAATACATTTGTTCTATTAATTCAACTAGTTCAACTTGTTTATTAATTTACTTAGTAAACTAGTTCAACTATAACTAAAGTAGTTCAACTACAACTACTATTAATCATACTGCCCTAGTTAACTAGTACCATCACTACTAGTAATTAACATCTACTACTAAAAATCTAGTACTAATGTGAACCCTAAATTAACACCTACCAGTACTAAAAATCTAGTACTAACTAAGCAACATCTAGTACTAGCTATGAACCCTAAAGTAACATCTACCACTACTAATTCTAGTACTAACTAGTTGCAGGGGGTGGGGGGCGACGGAGAGGTAGCTAGGGGCGGCGAGGGCGGGATCGGGAGGCGGCGGTGCTGGGTGGGCTCGGGCGGCGGCGGTGAGGCCGAGGGCGGTGGGAGGAGGGCTGCCGGCGGCGAAGGGAGGAGTGGCGGCCGCAGGAGGAGGGAGGAGGGCGGCGATGGAGGAGGGAGGGGCGGCCGCAGGTGGGGGGAGGATGTGCGAGGAGGAGGGAGGAGGGACGGAAGGAGGGGAGTACCTCGGCGGTGGACGGATGAAGGCAGCGGCGGCAGCGACGCACGATGACGGTTATCGGCACGCGGGCGAGAGTGAGAGTTTGAGTGACAGAGAGGGTCGGTCGTGCACGTGGGGATAAGGTAGGGATAGTTGTAGCGCGTTTGCCGAAACACGCTACAGCTAATCTGAATAGCAGTAGCGCGGTGCATTATAGGGTGCTGCTGCTAAAACTAGCGAGGGGCGAGGTCATGGAAATTAGAGCAGTAGCGCGTTTTGCGGAGGACGCGCTACTGCTATTTTCCTTTCAGTAGCGCGTTTTGCTATCACGCGCTACTGCTAAGTAGCAGTAGCGTTGTATTTTGAGCAGCGCTGCTGGTAAGTTTCTGTGTATAGGATTTCCCTAGTAGTGATGATGTCTCTTACCGAGTTACCATTATCATTTTGGGGCTATGCATTAGAGACAGTTGCATTCAATTTAAATAGGGCAGCATCAAAATCCGTTTGAGACGACGCCTTATGAACTGCGGTTTGGCAAGAAACCAAAGTTGTCATTTCTTAAAGTTTGGGGCTGCGATGCTTATGTGAAAAAGTTTCAACCTGATAAGCTCGAACCCAAATCGGAGAAGTGTGTCTTCATAGAATACCCAAAGGTAACTATTGGGTACACCTTCTATCACAGATCCAAAGGCAAGTTATTCGTTGCTAAGATGGATCCTTTCTAGAGAAGGAGTTTCTCTCGAAAGAAGTGAGTGGGAGGAAAGTAGAGCTTGATAAGGTAATTGTACCTTCTCCCGAATTGGAAAGTATTTCATCACAGAAATTAGTTCTAGTGATTCCTACACCAATTAGTGAGGAAGCTAAAGATGATGATCATGAAACTTCAGATCAAGTTACTACCAAAATTTGTAGATCTTCCAGATTAAGATCCGCACCAGAGTGGCATGGTAATCCTATTCTGAAGTCATGTTACTAGACCATGATGAACCTACGAACTATGAGGAAGCGATGATGAGCCCAGATTCCGCGAAATGGCTTGAGGCCATGAAATCTAAGATGGGATCCATGTATGAGAACAAAGTATGGACTTTGATGGACTTGCTCGATGATCGGCAAGCCATAGAAAATAAATGGATCTTCAAGAGGAAGACAGACGCTGATAGTAGTGTTACTATCTACAAAGCTTGACTTGTCGACAAAGGTTTTTGACAAATTTCAAGGTGTTGACTACGATGAGATTTTCTCACTCGCAGCGATGCTTAAGTCTGTCCGAATCATGTTAGCAAATTGCCACATTTTATGAAATCTGGCAAATGGATGTCAAAACTACATTCCTTAATGGATTTCTTAAAGAAGAGTTGTATATGATGCAATCAGAAAGTTTTTGTCAATCCTAAAGGTGCTAACAAAATGTGCAAGCTCCAGCAATCCATCTATGGACTGGTGTAAGCATCTCGGAGTTGGAATATACACTTTGATAAGTTGATCAAAGCATATAGTTTTATACAGACTTGCAGTGAAGCCTGTATTTACAATAAAGTGAGTGGGAGCACTACAGCCTTTCCGATAAGTATATGTGAGTGACATATTGTTGATCAGAAATGATGTAGAATTTTTCTGGAAAGCATAAAGAAGTGTTTGAAAGGATTTCTTTAAAAGAAAGACCTCAGTAAAGCTATGTTACACATTGAGCATCAAGATCTATATAGATAGATCAAGATGCTTGATAAGATTTTTCAATGAGTACATACCTTGATAAGATTTTGAAGTAGTTCAAAATGGAACAGTCAAAGAAGGAGTTCTTGCCTGTGTTGCAAGGTGTGAAGTTGAGTAAGACTCAAAACCCAACCATGGCAGAAAATAGAAAGAGAATGAAAAGTCATTCCCTATGCCTCAGTCATAGGTTCTATAAAGTATGCTATGTTGTGTACCAGACCTATTGTATACCTTGCTCTGATTTTGGCAAGGGAATACAATTTTGATCTAGGAGTACATCACTGGACAGCGGTCAAGAATATCCTTAGTGAGGACTAAGGAAATGTTTCTCAATTATGGAAGTGATAAAAGAGTTCGTTGTAAAGAGTTACGTCGATGTAAACTTTTACACCGATCCAGATGACTCTAAGTCTCAATCTGGATACATATTGAAAGTGGGAGCAATTAGCTAGAGTAGCTCCGTGCAAAGCATTGTAGACAAAGAATATTTGCAAAAATACATACGGCTCTGTATGTGACAGACACGTTGACTAAACTTCACTCATGAGCAAAACATGATCATACCTTAGTACTCTTTGGGTGTTAATCACATAGCGATGTGAACTAGATTATTGACTCTAGTAAACCTTTTGGGTGTTGGTCACATGACAATGTGAACTATAGGTGTTAATCACATACAGATGTGAATATTGGTGTTAAATCACAAGATGATGTGAACTAGATTATTGACTCTAGTGCAAGTGGGGGACTGAAGGAAATATGCCCTAGAGGCAATAATAAAGTTATTATTTATTTCCTTATTTCATGATAAATGTTTATTATTCATGCTAGAATTGTATTAACCAGAAACATAATACATGTGTGAATACATAGACAAACATAATGTCACTAGTATGCCTCTACTTGACTAGCTCGTTAATCAAAGATGGTTAAGTTTCCTAACCATAGACATGAGTTGTTATTTGATTAACGGGATCACATCATTAGGAGAATGATGTGATGACTTGACCCATTCCGTTAGCTTAGCACTTGATCGTTTAGTATGTTGCTATTGCTTTCTTCATGACTTATAGATGTTCCTATGACTATGAGATTATGCAACTCTCGTTTACCGGAGGAACACTTTGTGTGCTACCAAACGTCACAACATAACTGGGTGATTATAAAGGAGCTCTACAGGTGTCTCCGAAGGTACATGTTGGGTTGGCATATTTCGATATTAGGATTTGTCACTCCGATTGTCGGAGAGGTATCTCTGGGCCCTCTCGGTAATGCACATCACTATAAGCCTTGCAAGCAATGTGACTAATGAGTTAGTTGCGAGATGATGTATTGTAGAACGAGTAAAGAGAGTTGCCGGTAACGAGATTGAACTAGGTATTGAGATACCGACGATCAAATCTCGGGCAAGTAACATACCGATGACAAAGGGAACAACGTATGTTGTTATTCAATTTGACCGATAAATATATCTTCGTAGAATATGTGGGAGCCAATATGAGCATTCAGGTTCCGCTATTGGTTATTGACCGGAAACATGTTTCGGTCATGTCTACATTGTTCTTGAACCCGTAGGGTCCGCACGCTTAAGGTTTCAATGACAGTTATATTATGAGTTTATGTGTTTTGATGTACCGAAAGAGTTCAGAGTCCCGGATGAGATCGGGGACATGACGAGGAGTCTCGTAATGGTCGAGACATAAAGATCGATATATTGGACGACTATATTCGGACTTCGGAAAGGTTCTGAGTGATTCGGGTATTTTTCGGAGTACCAGAGAGTTACGGGAATTCGCCGTGGAGTATATGGGCCTTATTGGGCCATACGGGAATAGAGGAGAGAGGCCGAAAGGAAGGAGGCGCGCAGCCCCCCTCTGGTCCAAATTGGACAAGGGGTGCAGCCCCCTTTTTCTTCCTCCTGTCCCCCTCTTTCCTTCTCTCCTACTCCAACAAGGGAAGGAGGAGTCCTACTCCCGGTGGGAGTAGGACTCCCCCCTTGGCGCGCCCTCCTCCTGGCCGGCCGCCCCCTCCCCCTTGAACCTTTATATACGGGGGTAGGGGGGCACCTCTAGACAGAACAATTGATCCTTGGATCTCTTAGCCGTGTGCGGTGCCCCCTCCACCATAGTCCTCCTCGATAATATTGTAGCGATGCTTAGGTGAAGCCCTGCGACGGTAGAACATCAAGATCGTCACCATGCCGTCGTGCGGACGGAACTCTCCCTCGACACTCGGCTGGATCGGAGTTCAAGGGAAGTCATCGAGCTGAACATGTGCTAGAAATCGGAGGTGCCGTAGTTTCGGTGCTTGATCGGTCGGGCCGTGAAGACGTACGACTACATCAACCGCCTTGTTCTAACGCTTCTGCTTTCGGTCTACGAGGGTATGTGGACACACTCTCCCCTCTCGTTGCTATGCATCACCATGATCATGTGTGTGCGTAGGAAATTCTTTGAAATTACTAGGTTCCCCAACACACCCACCGTAATACTTATGCTCTCGAGAGAAGCCTCTAGTGAAACCTATGGCCCCCGGGTTTATCTCTTATCATATTTGCTTCCAATCTACTTTTATTTGCATCTTTATTTTCTGCATCTATATTATAAAATACCAAAAATATATTTATCTTATCATATTATCTCTATCAGATCTCACTTTCGCAAGTGGCCGTGAAGGGATTGACAACCCCTTTATTGCGTTGGTTGTGAGTTCTTTGTTTGTTTGTGTAGGTTCGTGGGACTTGTTGAGGAGCCTCCTACTGGATTGATACCTTGGTTCTCAAAAACTGAGGTAAATACTTACGCTACTGTGCTGCATCACCCTCTCCTCTTCAAGGAAAACCAAAGCAAGCTCAAGACGTAGCAAGAAGGATTTCTGGCGCCATTGCCGGGGAGGTCTTTGCTCAAGTCAAGACATGCCAAGTACCCATCACAAACTCATCTCCCTCACATTTACATTATTTGCCATTTGCCTCTCGTTTTCCTCTCCCCCACTTCACCTTTGCCGTTTTATTCACCCTCTCTTTCCCAATCTCCTCTCTTTTCCGCTTGCCGTTTTCTCCTCCTCTCTTTCGCTTGCCGTTTGCTATTTGCTTGTGTGTTGGATTACTTGTTGCCATGGCGCAAGATAATACCAAATTGTGTGATTTCTCGAATACCAATAATAATGATTTCCTTAGTACTCCGATTGCTCCTCTTAATGATGTTGAGTCTTGTGAAATCAATACCGCTTTGCTGAATCTTGTTATGAAAGATCAATTCGCCAGCCTTCCTAGTGAAGATGCTGCTACTCATCTAAACAACTTTGTTGATTTGTGTGATATGCAAAAGAAGAAAGATACGGATAATGATATTGTTAAATTGAAACTATTTCCATTTTCGCTTAGAGATTGTGCTAAAGTTTGGTTTCCATCTTTGCCTAAAAATACTATTGATTCTTGGAACAAGTGCAAAGATGCTTTTATCTCTAAGTATTTTCCTCCCGCTAAGATCATCACTCTTAGGAACGATATTATGAATTTTAAACAGCTTGATCATGAGCATGTTGCCCAATCTTGGGAAAGAATGAAATTGATGATTCGCCATTGCCCTACTCATGGTTTGAATTTATGGATGGTCATACAAAAAATTTATGCTGGTTTGAACTTTGCTTCTAGAAATCTCTTAGATTCGGCTTCCGGAGGCACGTTTATGGAAATCAATTTAGGAGATGCTACAAAACGTTTTGATAATATTATGGCTAATTATTCTCAATGGCACACCGAATGATCTACTAGTAAAAAGTGCATACTATAGAAGAAATTAATGTTTTGAGTGGAAAGATGGATGAGCTTATGAGATTGTTTGGTACTAAGAATTCTTCTATTGATCCCAATGATATGACCTTATCTACCATGATTGAGAATAATAATGAATCTATGGATGTGAATTTTGTTGGTAGGAATAGTTTTGGAAACAACGCTTATAGAGGAAACTTTAATTCTAGACCGTTCCCTAGTAATTCCTCTAATAATTATGGAAATTCCTACAATAATTCTAATGGTAATTTTAATAATATGCCCTCTGATTTTGAGAATAGTGTGAAAGAATTTATGATTTCTCAAAAGAATTTTAATGCTTTGCTTGAAGAAAAATTGCTCAAAATTGATGATTTGGCTAGGAACGTTGATAGACTTTTGCTTGATGCTGATTCTCTTAAACTTAGATCTTCTCCTCCTAAGCATGATATCAATGAGTCTCTCACAGTAATGAGAATTTCCATTGACGAGTGCAAGGAAAGAACCGCTAGATTGCGTGCTAAGAATGATAGCTTTATAAAAGCGTGTTCTTCTAGTTTTCATGAGAATAATGATGAAGATCTTAAAGATATTGATGTGTCCCCTATTAGATCTTTGTTTTGCAATATGAATCTTGAAAATAATGGGTCTGGAGATGAGTCAACTTTATTTAGAAGGCGTCCCAAGAATTCGGAGTTTTTAGATCTTGATGCTAAATTTGGTAAAAGTGGGATTGGAGAGGTCGTAACTTTAAATGGCATTGAACCCACTACCTCGGATTTCAAGGATTTTGATTATTATAATTGTTCTTTAGAAAGTTGTATTTCCTTGTTGCAATCCGTTGTTAATTCTCCACATGCTTATAGTCAAAATAAAGCTTTTACCAAACATATCGTTGATGCCTTGATGCAATCTTTTGATGAAAAACTTAATTTGGAAGTTTCTATACCTAGAAAACTTAATGATGAGTGGGAACCTACTATAAAGATTAAAATTAAATATTATGAGTGTTTTGCTTTGTGTGATTTGGGTGCTAGTGTTTCCACGATTCCGAAAACTTTATGTGATATTCTAGGTTCCCATGATCTTGATGATTGCTCTTTAAATTTGCATCTTGCGGATTCCACCATTAAAAAGCCAATAGGAAGGACCAATGATGTACTTATTGTTGCAAATATAAATTTGGTGCCTGTTGGTTTTATTGTTCTTGATATAGATTGCAATCTTTCTTGCCCTATTATTCTTGGTAGACCTTTCCTTAGAAGGATTGGTGCGATTATTGATATGAAGGAAGGGAATATTAGATTACAATTTCCATTAAAGCAAGGCATGGAGAAATTTCGAAGAAAGAAAGTCAAATTACCTTATGAATCTATCATGCGAGCTACCTATGAATCAAGTGCCAAAGATGGCACTACTTAGATCTATCTTCGCTTTTATACCTAGCTAGGGGCGTTAAACGATAGCGCAAGTTGGGAGGCAACCCAATTTTCTTTATGTTCTTTGTTTTTGTTCATGTTTAGTAATAAATTTTGTTTTTCTACTTTCTGTTTAGATGTGTTTTTACCTTTTAATTAGTGTTTGTGCCAAGTAGAACCTATAGGATAACCTATGATATGAGTTGATTTGATTCTGCTGAAAAACAGAAACTTTGCGCTCATGAGAACAATTCAATAAATCACAGGACCTGATTTTGCATTGATTTTTTTGCTGCTGATCAATAAAAAAATTGTTTAGGACGTAATATTTTTGTAGGATTTTTGAGATTCCATAAGTTTGCGTTAGTTATAGATTGCTACATACTGTTCTGTTTTTGACAGATTCTGCCTTTCGTGTGTTGTTTGCTTATTTTGATGCATCTATGGCTAGTATGTAAGGGTATGAACCATAGAGAACTTGGAATACAGTAGGTTCAACACCAAAATAAATAAATAATGAGTTCATTACAGTACCTTATGTGGTGGTTTTATTTTCTTTCACTGACGGAGCTTATAAGATTTCCTGTTGAGTTTTGTGTTGTGAAGTTTTCAAGTTTTGGGTAAAGCTTTTATGGACTATGGAATAAAGGGTGGAAAAAGCCTAAGCTTGGGGATGCCCATGGCACCCCAAGATATTCAAGGATGGCCAAAAGCCTAAGCTTGGGGATGCCCCAGGAAGGCATCCCCTCTTTCGTCTTCATTCATTGGTAACTTTACTTGGAGCTATATTTTTATTCACCACATGATATGTGTTTTGCTTGGAGCGTCGTGTATTATATTAGTATTTTCTTTTTAGTTTACCCTTGCTATAACAAACCTTTTGGGAGAAGCCTATTTGCTTAGGATTTGATAGAATACTCTATGTGCTTCACTTATATCTTTTGAGCTTGATAGTTTTTGCTCTAGTGCTTCACTTATATCTTTAAGAGCACGACGGTGGTTTAATTTTGAAGAAATTGTTGATCTTTCATGCTTCACTTATATTATTTTGAGAGTCTTTTAGAACAACATGGTATTTGTTATGGTTATAAATTGGTCCTAGAATGATGAGCATCCAAGTTGGGTATAATAAAAACTATCGTATGAAGTGAATTGGATGCTATGATCAACTTGATACTTGATAATTGTTTTGAGATAGGGAGGTAGTGATATTAAAGTCATGCTAGTTGGGTGATTATGAATTTAAAGAATGCTTCTGTTGAAGTTAGCATGTCCCGTAGCATGCACATATGTTTAAAGTTGGGTAACAAATTTGAAGCATGAAGTGTACCTGGCTGGTGCATCCTTATGAGTGGCGGTCGGGGACGAGCGATGGTCTTTTCCTACCAATCTATCCCCCTAGGAGCATGCGCATAGTGCTTGGTTTTTGATGACTTCTAAATTTTTGCAATAAGTATATGAGTTCTTTTGACTAATGTTGAGTCCATGGATTATACACACTTTTACCTTTCCATCATTGCTAGCCTCTTCGGTACAGTGCATTGCCCTATCTCACCTTGAGAGTTGGTGCAAACTTCACTGGTGCATCCAAACCCCGTGATATGATACGCTCTATCACACATAAACCTCCTTATATCTTCCTCAAAACAGCCACCATACCTACCTATTTATGGCATTTCCATAGCCATTCTGAGATATATTGCCATGAAACTTTCCACCGTTTCGTTCATCATTATCATGACATACATTACTTTTGTCATATTGCCATTGCATGATCATGTAGTTGACATCGTAGTTGTGGCAAAGCCACCATGCATAATTGTTCATACATGTCACTCTTGATTCATTGCACCATCCCGGTACACCGCCAGAGGCATTCATATAGAGTCATATCTTGTTCTAGTTTCGAGTTGTAATTCATGTGTTGTAATCGATAAAAGTGTGATGATTATCATTATTAGAGCATTGCGCAAAAAAAGGCCAAAAGAAAAAAAAGAAAAGAAAAAAAAGAAAAAGAAAAAAAGAAAAAAAAGAAAAAAGAAAATAAATAAAGGGGCAATGCTACTATCTCTTTTTCCACACTTGTGCTTCAAAGTAGCACCTTGTTCTTCTTGTAAAGAGTCTCATATATATCGTGCTTCAAAGTAGCACCATGTTTTTCATGTAGAGAGTCTCATAGGTTGTCACTTTCATATACTAGTGGGAAGTTTTCATTATAGAACTTGGCTTGTATATTCCTATGATGGGCTTCCTCAAATGCCCTAGGTCTTCGTGAGCAAACAAGTTGGATGCACACCCACTAGTTTTCTTTTGTTGAGCTTTCATTCATTTATAGCTCTAGTGCATCCGTTGCATGGCAATCCATACTCCTCATGTTGACATCAATTGATGGGCATCTCCATAGGCCGTTGATTATCCTCGTCAGTGTGAGACTTTCTCTTTTTTTGTCTTCTCCACACAATCCTCAATCATTATTCTATTCCACCCGTAGTGCTATATCCATGGCTCACGCTCATGTATTGCGTGAAGGTTGAAAAAGTTTGAGATTATTTAAGTACAAAACAATTGCTTGGCTTGACATCGAGGGTATAGAAGTTGGGAACATCTTTGTGTGACGAAAATGAAGCATAGCCTAACTATATGATTTTGTAGGGATGAACCTTCTTTAGCCATGTTATTTTGAGAAGACATGATTGCTTTTATTAGTATGCTTGAAGTATTGCTATTTCTTTTGTCAATATGAACTTTTATTTTGAATCACTTGGATCTGAACATTCATGCCACAATAAAGAGAAATTACATTGAGAAATTATGCTAGGTAGCATTCCACATCAAAAATTCTGTTTTTATCATTTACCTACTCGAGGACGAGCAGGAATTAAGCTTCGGGATGCTTGATACGTCTCCAATGTATCTATAATTTTTGATTGTTCCATGCTATAATATTACCTGTTTTGGATGTTTATGGGCTTTATTTAACACATTATTATCATTTTTGGGACTAACCTACTAACCGGAGGCCCAGCCTGTATTGCTGTTTTTTTTGTCTATTTCAGTATTTCGAAGGAAAGGAATATCAAATGGAGTCCAAACAGAATGAAACCTTTGGAAGCGTGATTTTTGGAATGAACGTGATCCAGAGGACTTGGAGTGCAAGTCAAGAAGCAGCCGAGGCGGCCACGAGAGGGTAGGGCGCCCCCCTATAAGGCGCGCCCCCTGTCTCGTGGGCCCCTCGGGCGGCCACCGACCTACTTCTTCCTCCTATATAAGCCTACATACCCCGGAAACATCCAGGGAGCAACCGAAACACAATTTCCACCACCGTAACCTTCTGTATCCGCGAGATCCCATCTTGGAGCCGTTGCTGGCATTCTACCGGAGGGGGATTCCACCATGGAGGGCCTCTACATCAACACCATATCCCTTCTGATGAGTTGTGAGTAGTTTACCACAGAGCTTCGGGTCCATAGTTATTAGCTAGTTGGCTTCTTCTCTCTTTTTGGATCTCAATACAATGATCTCCCCCTCTCTTGTGGAGATCTATTTGATGTAATCTCTTTTTGCGGTGTGTTTGTTGAGATCTGATGAATTGTGGGTTTATGATCAAGTTTTTCTATGGATAATAATTGAATCTTCTCTAAATTCTTTTATGTGATTGAGTTATCTTTGCAAGTCTCTTCGAATTATCGGTTTGGTTTGGCCTACTAGATTGATCTTTCTTGCCATGGGAGAAGTGCTTAGCTTTGGGTTCAATCTTGAGGTGTTCTTACCCAGTGACAGAAAGGGTTGCAAGACACGTATTGTATTGTTGCTATCGAGGATAAAAAGATGGGGTTTATATCATATTGCTTGAGTTTATCCCTCTACATCATGTCATCTTGCTTAATGCGTTACTCTGTTCTTATGAACATAATACTCTAGATGCATGCTGGATAGCGGTCGATGTGTGGAGTAATAGTAGTAGATGCAGGCAGGAGTCGGTCTACTTGTTGCAGACGTCATGCCTATATACATGATCATGCCTAGATAACGTCATAATTATTCGCTTTTCTATCAATTGCTCGACAGTAATTTGTTCACCCACCGTAATACTTATGATCTCGAGAGAAGTCTGTAGTGAAACCTATGGCCGCCGGGTCTATCTCTTATCATATTTGCTTCCAATCTACTTTTATTTGCATCTTTATTTTCTGCATCTATATTATAAAATACCAAAAATATATTTATCTTATCATATTATCTCTATCAGATCTCACTTTCGCAAGTGGCTGTGAAGGGATTGACAACCCCTTTATTGCATTGGTTGCGAGTTCTTTGTTTGTTTGTGTAGGTTCGTGGGACTTGTTGAGGAGCCTCCTACTGGATTGATACCTTGGTTCTCAAAAACTGAGGGAAATACTTATGCTACTGTGCTGCATCACCCTTTCCTCTTCAAGGAAAACCAACGCAAGCTCAAGACGTAGCAAGTAGCAACTAGAGGAGGTAAAACGACTCAGGATCCACTCTACATTGAGGGACACCCAAAGAGAATTGGACAAGACTCTCAAAGAATTAACACTGATGCAAGTAGTCCTTCTAAAAAGAAAAATAATAATAAAAATAATAGGACTTTGCCTGCCTCTAGTGAACCTGAAGTAGAAAAACCTCTTGATAATAATAACGAAGTTTCTATCTCTGATGCTGAAACTCAATCTGGTAGTGAACAATCACCTTGTGATAATGAAAAAGATAATGATGAGGTTGATGAAGACACTCAACCAAATAATAAAGAACCAAAAAATGATGTTGAGACATAACCAGATGTTGATCTTGATAACCCACAACCCAACAGTAAAAGATATGATAAAAGAGTCTTTGTTGCTAGAAAACATGGTAAGGAAAGAGAACCAAGGGTTCAAAAACCTATGCCCTTTCCACCTAAATACGCTAAAAAGAAAGATGATGAAGAATTTGAACGCTTTGCTGAAATGCTGAGGCCAGTCTTTTTGCATACTCTCTTGACTGATAGCTTAAAAATGCCTCCTTATGCAAAGTACATGAAAGACATCATCACCAATAAGAGAAAAAATACCGGAAGCTGAAATCTCCACCATGCTTGCTAATTATACTTTTAAAGGTGGAGTACCTAAAAAACTTGGAGATCCAGGAATACCAACTATACCTTTCTCCATTAAAAGAAATTATGTGAAATCTGCTTTGTGTTATTTGGGAGATGGTGTTAGTGTTATGCCTTTATCTTTATATAAAAGACTTGATTTGAATAAACTCACACCTACTGAAATATCTTTGCAAATGGCTGGCTAACAAATCAACTGCCATACCTATCGGTATTTGTGAGGATGTGCCCGTTGTTGTTGCTAATGTTACTATTCTGACTGACTTTGTTATACTTGAGATGCCCGAGGACGACAACATGTCGATTATCCTTGGTAGACCCTTCTTGAATACTGAAGGGGCTATTATTGATTGTAAGAAAAGCAAGGTCACTTCTCATATCAATGGTAATGAGCATACGGTGCACTTTCCGAAGAAACAATTCCAAGTGAATGGTATAAATTTTATTGAAAAATCTCCGACAATCACTATTGGAAGTTTTCAACTACCTCTACCTACTGTTAAAAAGAAATATGAAATGCTTATTATTGGGGACATTCATATCCCCGTTCAGGTAATTAGTGATTTACGTAAGTTCCTCGGTTTAATGCTAATCGAAAGTGGTTATTAATAAGACTTGATAAACCTTATTAATGGATCATTTTTAGAGGTATCAAGTTGATGAATTTATTGAGCACTACCTTTTGTCCCTACCTTTTGTTTTCTGTTTTTATTAGTTAAATAAAATAAAATGCCATGCTTTGTCTGTTTTCTGAGTTTTCTATTCAATAAAAAATGACGCAAAAATAAAAGTTCTCAAAATGCTCTGAAATTTTAATACGATTTTTTTATTAATATTTAAGAATTTTTGGCGCAAATAATATCAGAGGGAGGTGCACTGATGTCTACTACGCAACTTTATTCTTGTAGACTCGTGTTGGGCCTCCAAGCGCAGAGTTTTGTAGGACAATAGCAATTTTCCCTCAAGTGGATGACCTAAGGTTTATCAATCCGTGGGAGGCGTCGTATGAAGATGGTCTCTCTCAAGCAACCTTGCAACCAAATAACAAAAAGTCTCTTGTGTCCCCAACACACCCAATACAATGGCAAATTGTATAGGTGCACTAGTTCGGTGAAGATATGATGATAAAAGTGTAATATTGATGGTAGAAATATATTTTGTAATCTGAATAAATAAAAACAGCAAAGTAGCAAATAGTAAACGGGCACAAAAATGGTATAGCAATGCTTAAAAATGAGGCCCAGGGTCCGTACTTTCGCTAGTGCAACCTCTCAACAATGCTAACATAGTTGGATCATACGATTATCCCTCAAAGTGCAATAAAGAATCACTCCCGAGTTCCTATTAGCGGAGAACAAAAGATAGGAATTGTTTGTAGGGCACGAAACCAACTCAAAGCTATTCTTTCCGTTTGATCTATTCAAGAGTTCATACTAAAATAACACAAAGCTATTTTTTCTGTTCGATCTATCCAGGAGTTCGTACTAGAATAACACCAAAGCAAATTCATATTCATAATACTCAATCCACACAAAGAACTATAAAGAGAACCCAAAGTTTCCGTCAGAGAAAAGATAATAAAAACGTGCATCAACCCCTATGCATAGATTACCCCAATATCACCGCGGGAATCCGCGAGTTGAATGCCATTACACATATCAAGTGAATCAATAGGATACATCATTGTCACCTCAAGTATTCATATTGCAAGACATATATCATGTGTTATATTCTATGAATATTCAATCCGACAAGACAAAACTTTGAAGGGTAAAGATTCAATTCATCATAACAAGAGTATAGAGGGGAGAAACATCATATGATCTGACTATGTTAACAAAGCCCATGATATAGATCACGAGAGAGAGTGAGATCAAACACATAGCTACTGGTACAAACCCTCAGCCCCGAGGGTGGACTACTCCCTCCTCATCATGGTGGCCGCCGGGATGATCAAGATGGCCACCAGAGATGATTCCCCCTCCGACAGGGTGCCGAAACGGGGTCTAGATTGGATCTTGTGGATACAGAAGCCTTGCGGCGGCAGAACTTCTTTGGGAATTTATAGTGCAAAGAGGGGGTGCGGGAGGCCACCAAGGTGGGCACAACCCACCACTACAAAAAAAGACACATACATGACATTTTGGGCCGAATGAAAAAAAATTATGTCATACTTATGACACTTCTATGATGATAATTGTGAAAAAACCGGTATCATCATAGATGTGGTGGGCTCCTACTTCTATGACAAAAAATCATGACAGAAAATGGTCTTTTCGTCCTGGGCTGGCCGGAGACGCAACTGCATGACATTCTTTGGGCCGTGCATGACGGAAAAACTGTGGTAGAAGCGAGGGCGGGGAAAATATCGGGGAGTTCCCGGTTACGGTGGATGGTCAGGCACCAAGTGATGCGCGTTTCTCTCATACACGTACGCGCATGGGTGCGAGGCGTTGGGCTCTAACTGAACCCGAGCGATTGCACTGCAGGCTACGCATTACTGAACCCGATCGAGCAATTCCTTCATTCGCTACTGCTGCTAAATGAAGCCAATCGAACCTGCTGCCTCCTTCCCTTGATGAACAGTGAGCGTTGTTGGGGGGTTAGATGAACAGTTCCCTGTGGGGGGTTGGATGAACATGACCCCATGGTGTTGCCACTGGATGAACAGGACCCCGATCGATCAAGCCGGTTGGGCGTGGATGAACAGGACGCCGTGGAGGGCTGGATGAACAGGACCCCGTGTAGGGCTGGATGAATAGGACGACCCCGTGGAAGGCTGGTTGAACAGTAGCCCGTGGAGGGATGGATGAACAGTAGCCCGTGGAGGGGTGGTTGAACAGGATCCCGTGGAGAGGGCTGGTTGAACAGTAGCCGGTGGAGGAGCGCACGGTGGAGGCTGGATGAATAGGAGCCCGTGGATGAAAAGTCACAGGTGGAGGCTGGAGGAGGTTGACGGTGGATGAACAGTAGCCCATGGAGGCTGGAGGAGGTCGACGGTGGAGATGAATAGTATCCCGTGGAATCCCATTTTGCGGTATGCCACACCCCTCCCGATGAACAGGACCCCCGTTTTGACCGTAGCGCTCCAACACAAGTCCGTTTCATCCGTTTTGCGGTATGCCACACCCCTCCCGATCAAGAGGACCCCGTTTCGACCGTAGGAGGTCCAACAGAAGTCCATTTTATCTATTTTGCGGTACGCCAGACCCCTCCCGATGAACAGGATCCTGTTTCGACCGTGGCTGGTCGAACACAAGGCCGTTTCCTCCGTTCTGCGGTACGCCAGGCCTCATTTCCATCGGTTGTTCTGTCCAAGCCCTCCCGATGAACACGACGACGCATTCCGTTTTGACCCAGCCGGTTGGCTCCCCATGAACACGACGACGATGCAGTTTCTCCGTTCCGACCCAGCCATGTACACGAGCCATGGCCATACGTATGCGCGAGTAGGCATTCGAGACCCCGCCCGTATGTACGTACGTGGCCGTATTTACTTTCTTGCACCCTGGCCATTGTACGTACATGTACATGCTACGTGCGCGCCTCTACATCGATCAGTATGTACATACACGTCCGCGACCAGAATGACAACGCTACATACGCTTCGACCAGGTGGGTCCCGACTGTCAGGCACTTCCTTGCGTGCGAAGATGTAGCTGGTGGGTCCCAATAGTCAGGGGGCGAATTGTTTTTTTCGTAATATGGATGCACTTCCTTGCATGCGAAGATGTAGATGGTGGGTCCCAGTTGTCTGCGGGGAAACATTTTTTCGCAAAATACAGTGGCACATCCGATGGTCACTGCTCTCAGGTGGAGGAATAATTATTTTGCGCGTAATAAGGAGGCAATTGCTTGCAGCTGCCGTGGACCCAGCTGTCACCCTCTCCACGTACAGTACTCTTCCGATGGAAGTCGTTCCTTGACCACGTTGACCACGCCGCGCCAAGAGCACCAGGGCGATGGACGATGGCAAGGCCTATGAAGGGGACGACACGGAGCTGGGGAAGACGTGGCAGTGGAAGCCCGCGCGGAGAGGAGTACGAGGGTTCACTGGTTCAGCCGTGGTGTGAGGCTGCCGTCGCTTCAGAATAACAAGGGGTGTGGGTGAGTAGAGGGATGGCCTGCCAGCAGTGGGAGTAGTAGGGGGCGGTGAGACCTCCGCGCCATCACAGCTGGCTGATACGTCTCCAACGTATCTATAATTTTTGATTGTTCCATGCTATTATATTACCTGTTTTGGATGTTTATGGGCTTTACTTTACACTTTTATATCATTTTTGGGACTAACCTACTAACCGGAGGCCCAGACGGTATTGCTGTTTTTTTTTCCTATTTCAGTATATCGAAGAAAAGGAATATCAAACAGAGTCCAAACGGAATGAAACCTTCGGAAGCGTGATTTTTGGAACGAACATGATCCAGATGACTTGGAGTGCAAGTCAAGAAGCAATCGAGGAAGCCACGACGGTGGAGGGTGCCCCCCTATAGGGCGCGCCCCCTGTCTCGTGGGCCCCTCGGGCGTCCACCGACGTACTTCTTCCTCCTATATATACCCATATACCCCAAAACCATCACGGGAGCCACAGAAGAAATATTTCCGCCACCGTAACCTTCTATATCCGCGAGATCCCATCTTGGAGCCATCGCCGGCGTTCTGCCGGAGGGGGAATCCACCATGGAGGGCTTCTACATCAACACCATAGCCCTTCCGATGCGTTGTGAGTAGTTTACCACAGACCTTCGGGTCCATAGTTATTAGCTAGATGACTTCTTCTCTCTTTTTGGATCTCAATACCATGTTCTCCCCCTCTCTTGTGGAGATCTATTTGATGGAACTCTTTTTGCGGTGTGTTTGTCGAGATCCGATGAATTGTGGATTTATGATCAAGTTTATCTATGAGAAATATTTGAATCTCCTCTGAACTCTTTTATGTGTGATTGAGTTATCTTTTCAAGTCTCTTCGAATTATCGGTTTGGTTTGGCCTACTAGATTGATCTTTCTTGCGATGGGAGAAGTGCTTAGCTTTGGGTTCAATCTTGCGGTGTCCTTTCCCAGTGACAGCAGGGGCAACAAGGCACGTATTGTATTGTTGTCATCGAGGATAAAAAGATGGGGTTTATATCATATTGCATGAGTTTATCCCTCTGCACCATGTCATCCTTCTTAATGCGTTACTCTATTCTTATGAACTTAATACTCTAGATGCATGCTGGATAGCGGTCGATGTGTGTAGTAATAGTAGTAGATGCAGGCAGGAGTCGGTCTACTTGTCACGGACGTGATGCCTATATGCATGATCATGCCTAGATAATCTCATAATTATTCGCTTTTCTATCAATTGCTTGATAGTAATTGGTTCACCCACCGTAATACTTATGCTATCTTGAGAGAAGCCTCTAGTGAAACCTATGGCCCCCGGGTCTATCTTTTATCATATATGCTTTCAATCTAATTTTTTTTGCATCTTTACTTTCCAATCTATATCATAAAATACCAAAAATATATTTATCTTATCATATTATCTCTATCAGATCTCACTTTCGCAAGTGGTCGTGAAGGGATTGTGTCGGGGAAGCTGATCCACGAACACCTATGGGACCGGCGGACCGAGCCCCTTTCGGTTCGGTGGGGGGTGGAGATCGCACGAAGAGCGGATCGAGGCGAAGCACACGAGCAGTTTACCCAGCTTCAGAGCTATCCGGAGAGATAATACTCCTACTACTGCATGTCTGAGTGTATTGAGTTCTTTCTTGGGAGCGCTGAGTGCTACAGTACACACTAGCTGCTAACGAGACCGAGCATGAGTGTTTTTCTGCCTTCGAACCCCCCTCTATGTTGCGCATGGGCCTCCTTTTATATGCTAAAGGGGTTTCCGACAGGTGGCAATGTAGACAAGGGTAAAAATGGAAAAGGAATTGCGGTTGGTAGAACTACCTGTACAGTGTATCATACCTAACCCTGACGGCAGGGGACAAAGGCATTAAATGCCCGTCTACGTCGCCCAAATAGTGCAAAAAGGGACCGTCAGGGACGCCACCGCTCGCCACGATGGCAATCTTGTCAGCGTCGCTTGCCACCGCGCACCGCTGGCTGCACAGCCTCTTGCCACGCGCGCCTGGAAAGGCCCCAGGGCGACACGTTGGTGGATGTGCTGGAGCGCGGGTACAGAGTGGTAGCTTGCCGCGGCAAGCGCTTTGCCGCGGTCGTTGTCTTGTCGCGTCCGGAAGCTTGTCGCTCACCGGGCCTCGCCGGGACGCGTGGCGCGTCGCGGCAAGTTCCTTGAGATGCCTTGGTTGGCCTTCCCGGCAAGCTCCTCTTGCCGGGGCCTTGTCTCCTTGGCTTGAATACTTTGTTCTTGAATGGCTCCACAGGAACTACGGAGGACCTTGGAGGTCACCCGGCAAGCCTTGCCGCGGGGTGCTGCCACTGCCCGTGCACAAGTTCGGGATACTAGGGTACCCCTACTCTAGTACACCGACAGGAGCCCCCGAGCCTGGGCCACACACGATGCTGAGCGCTGTTGGGCCAGGCCCAAAACAGGGCACGGGCACGCTCGTCCTGGGTTACGCCGTATCTCACTCTGTATCCTCCGCGCCCTTCTCGAACGACACGCGTCGAATGCGGCGTCGTGGGAGAGATCGTGGGTTGTTTCTTTATTCAGAAAGACGGAACGTCTGCCCCCTCCCTCTTTATAAGCAGGGGAAACAGGGGTAGTTCGCCCATCTCGCCGGTCGCTATTCCAATCTCAAAAACCTCCGCCGCTCCCCCTTCTTCCCAAAGCTGAAAGAGAGCAGCGCTCCGCCCCCCATCGCCACCGGCACCACCAACGCCGTCGATCTCTCTCACCACCTCCGCCATGGCTCCGAAAGCCGGGAAGGTTGTGATGTCGGCCGAGGCGCAGCGGCTCGCGGCGCTGCGAAAGGAGCGGGCAATCTTCGCCCCTCAGCTCGCCGCGAAGGAGCTGAGGGAGTATTACTACCTCTTCTGGTCGACGGAGACGCGAGCGCATCCGCGCACGAAGGTACTCTCAGCTGCCGCTTCGGAACTGGCTCCGAATGGATATCCCTTCTTCGCATTGTTCTTCTACTGCGGGCTCTGCCCGCCTTTCTCTGAGTTTTTCTATGATATTATGAACACCTATGGGTTCCGCCTCCTTGACTTCACCCCCAACGCCGTTCTGACCATGGCAGTTTTCGCACATCTCTGCGAAAACTTTGTCGGAGTCTATCCAAATGTAGCTCTTTTTTGCCACTTCTTTATGCCCCGAGTTGAGAGAGGGGAGCCTTTATCCGGCGGAATCGCCTGGATCTCGAGAGCTGGCAAGAAGGAAGCTTATCTGGAGGGAGAGCTCTGCAGCAAGTGGGAGGAATGGAGAGCAGATTGGTGTTGGATTGTCCAGGAGAACCCGTAGCCATTTACCGCCCAGCGCCAAGCCCCAATAGCGCGCGGCAACGATTGGAGCAATGTGGCCCCGGAAGACGATAGGCTGAAGATTGCCGTTACCCGGATCCTACGCCTCAGGCTTGCCGGGCTCACCGTAGGCGCCGTTGGCGCAGATTTTCTTCGCTGCCGCATCGCCCCTCTGCAGGAGAGGAGGAGACCAGCCTGGGAGTTCCAGAATGCGGCGGATATCATGAGGTTGCGCCCGGGCCTCAACTTCAACTTCAATGTCCTGGAACTGGACGCGATGCTCCTGGAACTGTTCAAGCGCGATCCTCAACATCCCGAAGCGTTCATGTTGCCGAGGGGTGTTGTTCCGCTGTGCAACAACTCCTCGCTCGACCGCATCCGTGCAATGATGCCGCTGTGCGATTCGCATGGAATTGTTCCAACTTGGCAAGAGCCTGCAGACGACGTCATGCAGGAGTTCTTTGACGGCTTAGTAGAAGTGCCGGTCCTTTCCGATTAACAGAAGAGCCTTACTCGCGACACCACCGATGCGGAGATGCAGCGCATCGCCACTAGGCTGGAAGAGGCGGCGGCAGCCGCTGCCGCGGGCGAATTTGGATTCACCGTGGAGGAGGCAGAGGCAGCAGAGGCGGCAAGCCTTGCCGAGCGAGAGGAGCTTGCCGGCGAGGGAGAGCTTGTCAGGCCTGAACCTGAGTCGAGCGAGCCCGCTAAGGGCGCGAGCGACTGTTGAAGGTCGACTCCTCCTCTTTCTCACCTTCAGACAGCTCGCCGCAAGTGGAGCCTCCAGCTCCACCAAGAAGGCGTCTCCGCAAGGCCGTGGACGTAGCGGGGCGGCAGACGGGTCAACAGCCGCCGCGCCGCGCGATGCGCTCCATCGTGGCAGGCACTGTTGCCGCGGGAGCACCTCACGCCGCTGCGGCAACTGGAGCAGGGCCCTCCCAGACCACCGCTTCTGCTCCCGCCAAGCGGCTAAGGGAACCTACTCCTCCGCCTTGTCGCACCGAAGGTGGGCCGGACTTCGACCTCTCCACGCTCAGCTCCGACGAGGAAGAAGAAGAGTAAGATTCTTTGCTGTACTTGTAGTTCTTCAATTCTTGCTGTTTTGTCTTGTATCTGATTTGCTTTACTCCGAACCCATTCCTTTTCAGGACTCTGGCCCAGAGAGCGGCGAAGAGAGCCAAGGTCCTAGTGATTGTCATCGAGGACGAACCCACCACGACAGCAGGGGGTGTGTCTGAGACCACCTTGCCGGACCTGGCAACTATTCCCCAAAGCAGCCCCCAGCGCAGCCCCCAGCGTAAGTATATGGTTTACTTCCTGCTGTTAGGCGCGCATGGGTGCTCTTTCTTTGTTGACATCTGACAATTTGTTTGCGTAGGAGCAGAGCAGTCTCACCAGGAGTGCCCGGAAGCCGCTCCCGACATGCCATCTGCTTCGACTACACCGCCAAGGGAGGATTCCCCGGCAAGGGAGCGTTCTTCGGCAAGGGAGAATTTTCCGGTAAGGGAGAAGTCTCCGGCAAGGGACAGTTCTCCTGCAAGGGACAGCACCAGCGACTCCTTGGTGGCGGAGACCATGACTGTAGATCCTAGTACAGGTAATCCTCTTGTTTGAAAACTTCCCTTGGGTTCTTCTTCTTCTGATTTTCTTTTTGAATATTTTCTTGACTCTTCTCCCTTTTCCAGTCGTCAGGTCCATCTGCCACGGAGCCGATGGAAACCGAGGTCACCGGCGATGAGAATGCGCGCGGCAATACTAACGACGCCGTTGCCACCGAAGAAGAGGCCGGCGCCGATGATCCCGTCGGCGAAGAGGCCGGGAAAGCTGCCGCCGCAGAAGCTGGCGAGGGGTCCGGCGATCGCACTGACGGCCCCGAGGCCGCAGGAGTGTCAGGCGCTACGCCAACCGCCGATCCCTCCGCCACTGCTGCAGCGTCAGGCTCCGAAGAGCCCCAGCCCGGCGCCTATTTGAAGGCCGGCGATGGCGTCTTCATCAAGCTCCCCTGGGCGTCGAGCTCCAGGGCGCCGATTGAAGGAGAAATCTTTGATGAAGAGTTGCTCGCCTCCGCTGGGCTGACGCTGGTCGACGCGCCGAGCAGCAGCAGCGACGAGCCTGAGGAGGAGCAGCTGCTGCGGAAGCTGTTGTCCCTCTACCGCGCCCGACAGGCCAAGCTGGTATCCCGAGAAGCGCTTGTCGCGAAGGCGGGAGTGGACATTGAGAAGCGTGCGGAGGAGCTCCGGGGCCTCAACCAGGAAGCTCTCCGGTCCCTGGCAAAGGAGCGGGAGCAATTCGCCAAGGAGCGGAAAGCCTTCCTCCTCGAGAAGGCTGAAGTTGAAGAGCAACAGCGGCTTGCTGCCGAGAAGCTGTCTGCGCGGGAAGGTGAGTTGGCGCAATGGAAGGTTAACCTTGACAGCCACGAGGAGGAGCTTGCCGCGCGCGAGCAAACATTCGGTGGGGCTCTCAAGGAAGCAAAGGATGCTGCCGCAGCTGTCGAGGCCACCAAGAAGGAGCTGGAGACGAAGGTGGCGCAGCTGGAGGCCGATCTCAAGGTGAGCGGCGAGGAGCTTGCTGCGCTCAAGCGTGAGCGCGAGAAGGACGCCTACACCCATGGCGAGCTGCAGGGTCGTCTCGCTGAGAGGAGCAAGGAGCTTAGCGCCGCCAAGGACTCCAACGCAGATCTTGAGTTGAAGCTGACTACTTTGACCAAGACGCTGGACGTCGCCAGGGAGCAGGAGGTGGCCTTGAAGGAGAAGATCAAGGCCGACGAGGCACTGCTGGCGAATGTTCCTGCCGCCCAGAACACTTTTAGGGAGAATGTGGAGCACTGGACCGAGGGTCTCGTGGATGTTGTCGCAGCCATCGACAGGGAGCTGGCGCAGCTGGGGATGGAGGATCTCGGGTATTCCTCCGATTAGCACCTCCAACCCAGCGCCAAGCTCAGGTTGTTCTTCAAAGGCGTGGCGATGGCCCTCCAGCGACTCCGGGAGAAGATCCCAAAGCAGCTGGCCGACGAGTCGCGCAAGATCTGCCCGGGAGCTCTTCAAAAGATGCTGGTGAAGGTGGCCTTCCGCAACCCAGGCCTCAACCTCACCAACGTCCTCAGGACCTTGCCGCCGGATGCTGATCTAGAAGCGCTCAAGACCCTTGTCGCACCCATTATGGACAAGGTGAGCGGGATCAAGAGGGTTGAGGGCGATCGCGTAGATTAGGCCGCCCGTTTTCTCTTTTTCTTGTCGCTGCTGGTCATGTTATGTGAACAATCTGTTAGAGCTGCGACAAGCTATCTTATAATATGAGTCTATTTTGGGTAGCGATTGCTATGTTATTTCCTTTACTTGATTCCTTCCTTTGTATGTTTTTGCCCTACGCTTTTAGGGAACTTGTCGGCGCAGGCACCTTAGCCGCGAGCGCTGAGTGCGGGACGTCAGCAGCCTGCTAGCGGTGCCGCTACCGACAAGAAACCTTGTCGCAACTAGTCGCAGCTCACTTAAGTTGTTGAGCAGACTCGAAACAAAGTAAGGGCGCAACTAGCTACGAGTTGGTTCCTCCGCGCACAGGTTTTCCATACAAAGCACGGTCGTTCGAGGAAGATAACTTAAAAATTTTAAAACTGATTGCTGAAACTTTAGCAACTTAGCTTTTCTGTCATTTGCTTCCCGGTAAGGCGAAACTTCCTCGAACGACGCTTGGTCCACACCATTATCTTCTGCTTTCCCCCCGGCAAACTTGTGGGCGAGGGAACCTTCCCTTCTTTGAGAAAGAGAAAGAAGAGAAAATAAAGATATGGGGCCTTACGGTTCGTTATTGCTTACCGGGGGTAGGCGCTGCACAAAGTGTCAGATAATGCATGCAAAGAAAAGTAGAAAGCATGAAATTGACAAGATGTGCGGAGCACATGAGCTTTACTTATGCACGGGGTCTGCGCCCGGCTTCGTACAAAGGATTACATGCAACATCGGCAAGACTTGTACAAAAGGTGGTTGCCGGAACAGGTTCCGGCAACCGCGCCTTACGGGTAAAACTTACGAAGATGCTCAATGTTCCAGGAGTTTCTCACCGGAATGCCATCTTCGGTCTCAAGGCGGACAGCGCCAGGCCTAGTGACTCGTTTCACCCGGTAAGGGCCTTCCCACTTCGGCGTCAACTTGTTGGAATTCTTGGCGGACTGAACGCGTCGAAGAACAAGGTCGCCTTCCTCGAGACTTCTGGCATTAACTTTGCGGCTATGGTAGCGGCACAAAGCTTGCTGGTATCGAGCAGCTCGTACAGCGGCCTGAAGACGGTCCTCCTCAAGGAGCAGCGCGTCATCTTGTCGCAACTGCTCTTGCTCAAGCTCATCATAAGCGAGCACTCGAGGTGACCCGTATACGAGTTCCGTGGGGAGAACTGCCTCTGCTCCATAGACTAGAGCGAAAGGTGTCTGGCCAGTGGCTCGATTTGGCGTCGTCCTGACCGACCAAAGAACCACCGGCAGCTCCTCAATCCAGTTCTTTTCGCACTTGCGCAGCCTGTCGAAAGTCCTGGTCTTGAGCCCGCGCAGCACTTCAGCATTCGCCCTCTCCGCTTGACCGTTACTTCTCGGATGAGCAACAGAAGCGAAGCAGACCTTGGCGCCAAGATCTTGGACATACTGCATGAAGGTGCGGCTCGTGAATTGCGTGCCGTTGTCGGTGATGATCCTATTAGGGATCCCGAAGCGGCAAACAATCGACCTGAAGAACTTGACTGCTGACTGTGCTGTCACCTTCCTCACTGCTTCCACTTCTGGCCACTTTGTGAACTTGTCGATTGCAACGTACAAGTACTCAAAGCCCCCGACAGCTCGGGGAAAGGGGCCGAGGATGTCGAGCCCCCAGACCGAAAATGGCCAGGATAAAGGGATCGTCTGGAGAGCTTGAGCTGGCTGGTGTATCTGCTTGGAATGGAACTGGCACGCTTCACACTTGGTTACTTGTGCAGTTGCATCCTGGAGGGCTGTCGGCCAAAAGAAACCTTGCCGGAACGCTTTGCCGGCAAGTGCTCTTGCACCAATGTGGTGACCACATATGCCTCCACGTATCTCTGCCAACAGCTTTTGTCCGTCTTCCCGGTGAATACACTTCAATTTCACGCCATTGAGTCTTCTTCTGTACAGTGTGTTGTCGACAAACTGGTACATACTTGATTGCCGGGCTACTCTTTCCGCTTCTTCTTGCTCTTTGGGAAGTTCTCCTGTCTGAAGGAAACGGACAATCTGTTGTGCCCATGCTGGAGCTTGCGGCTCGACAACAAGGACTAAAGGCACATCTGCTGCTGTGGGAAAATCCGCTTCTACGGCGAGAACCTGCGGCTCAGCCGGAGCTTGACGTTCCCTGGCAAGCTTGCCGGAGCAAAACTTGTCGGGAGCGTATGCTTCAACAGAACAAACCCTAGGGCTTGCCGGAGCAGACTGCTCCTCAGCACCCTTGGTGTTGATCTTGAGGACCTTCTTGGCGGCGGCTTCGGGGAGCTCTGCCGGAAAATAGTCACCAGAAATCAACTTCCTCTTCTTGCTCTGTCCAGTTGATGGCGTTACAGATGGTTGAGTCAGTTTGAGCACAAAGATCCCTGGTTCCACAGGTAACTTAAGTGCGGCACACTTCGACAGGCCATCAGCAATGTCGTTCTGAGCTCTTGGAACATGTTCCATCTGTAGGCCGTCAAAGTGCTCTTCTAGCTTTGTCACTTCATCAACGTAAGCTTCCATCAACGGACTCTGATAATTCTTGTTCACTTGGCGGACGACAAGTTGTGAGTTACCCCTGACAATGAGCTTCTTGATCCCAAGGTCTGCTGCGATCCTGAGACCGGCAAGCAAACCTTCATACTCTGCGGTATTGTTCGTTGCTTGCTCCTTGGGAAAGTGCATCTGGACTACGTACTTGAGGTGCTCTCCGGTGGGTGCAACAAGTAGCACGCCCGCACCGGCGCCTTGCAGCGAAAAGGCACCATCAAAGTACACCAGCCACTCTTTGCTTGCTTCCTTGACGGGGATGCTCGTTTCTGGAATTTCTTCATCTTGTGTTGGCGTCCATTCTGCTATGAACTCCGCCAATGCTCTGCTTTGGATAGTCGAAGTGCTCTCAAACTTGAGGCCAAAGCTTGACAGTTCCAGTGCCCACTCGACAATCCTGCCTGTTGCTTCTGGATTTTGCAGTATCCTCTTCAGCGGAAAACGAGTGACGACTATGATCTCATGTGCTTGGAAGTAATGGCGCAGCTTTCTCGAGGCCATGAGAAGGCCGAGAAGCAATTTCTGCACACCAGAGTACCTTGACCTAGCCCCCTGCAGAAGGGAACTGACAAAATAAACTGGGCGCTGCACCATTCTTTTCTGCATCTTCTCACACGCCTGCGCAGATCCATCTTTGTCGGGACTAGAGCTTGCCGATGAAGTCCCCTGCTTGTCGCTGGATGCATCTGCCGTGGTTGCTGGCTCATCGTCCGCCTCCCTCTCCGCTACTAACGCAGCACTAACCACTTGATTGGTTGCCGCTATATATAGCAGCAACTTCTCTTGTGGCTTAGGTGCGACAAGTGTTGGAGTGGAGGACAGGTATCTCTTTAAGTCCTGCAGTGCAGCCTCTGCTTCCGGAGTCCATTTCATTGGACCTGCCTTTTTCAATATTTTAAAAAATGGCAGGGCGCGCTCAGCAGACCTAGAGATAAACCTGCTGAGAGTAGCTACACAACCGGCAAGTCTTCGTACATCCTTGACGCGCTTTGGTGCTTCAATCTGCTCAATGGCCTTGATCTTGTCGGGATTGGCCTCAATTCCCCGCCGAGACACGAAGAACCTGAGAAGCTTGCCGGAGGGGACTCCAAACACACACTTCTCGGGGTTAAGCTTGAGGTTGATCTTGCGCAGATTTGCAAAGGTTTCGTCTAAATCTTGAATCAGAGTCACCTTGTCCTTGCTCTTGACCACTATGTCATCCATGTAGGCTTCCACATTTCTGTGCATTTGCGGCTCAAAAGCGTCATGGACTACCCTTGCAAATGTTGAACCAGCATTCTTTAAACCGAAAGGCATCCGTATGAAACAGTATGTGCCACATGGGGTGATCAATGCGGTCTTCTCCTCATCCTCTTCTGCCATGAAGATCTGATGGTATCCTGAGTATGCATTAAGAAATGAAAGCAAGTCACATCCGGCCGTGGAGTGAACAATCTGGTCGATGCGCGGCAAGGGAAATGGGTCTTTGGGACAAGCTTTATTGACATCGGTAAAGTCGATACAAAGCCTCCATTTCCCGTTTGCCTTGCGCACGACTACAGGGTTGGCCAACCACGTAGGATGGAGCACTCCTCTGACAAGGCCTGCTGCTTCCAATTTCTTGATTTCTTCTGTGATGAATTCTTGGCGCTCCACTGCCTGCTTCCTAACTTTCTGCTTGACGGGCCGCGCATGAGGACAGACGGCAAGATGGTGCTCGATTACTTTCCTGGGAACACCGGGGATGTCAGACGGTTGCCACGCAAATACGTCGACGTTCGCCCGCAGGAAAGCAACAAGCGCGCTTTCCTATTTAGGGTCGAGAGTGGCACTGATGGTGAAGGTACCACCAGTGCCATCCTCCTTGGCAGACACCTTCTTGGTCTCTGGTGGAGCTGCCATTGTCTTCTTACACTTGCCGGTGGAGCTCAATGGTGCATCCTCGACGGTAGCGCAGCACTCCGAAGAGGTGCGCTTGCCGGAGTGGGCATCAGAACTCTTGTCGGACTTGGCATCAGAACTCTTGCCGGACTTGGTCTTCTTCTTCGCCCCGGGAGCTTCAACGGCAAGTGACTTGCGATCTGTTGCGGCTGCTGCTTCCCGGTAGATCTTGTCGGCGCAGATAAGAGCATCCTTCTTGTCGCCAGGGACAGAGATGACACTTATCGGGCCTGGCATCTTCAGCATGTTGTATGCATAGTGAGAGGCTGCCATGAATTTGGCGAGTGCTGGACGGCTGAGTATCCCATTGTAAGGCAATGGAAAGTCAGCAACGTCAAAAGTGACCCTCTCAGTCCTGAAGTTCAACTCGCTGCCAAATGTCACCGGCAACGTGATCTTTCCCTTCGGCTTGCTCCTTCCCGGATTGATTCCTTGGAATGTGCCGGTATCCTCGAGCTCGCCATCAGGGATCTGGAGTTTCTGGAGTACCGCGGAGGAGATCAGGTTCAAGCCGGCCCCGCCGTCAACTAGCATCTTAGTGACCTTGAGGTTACGGATAGTTGGTGAAACCAACATCGGCAAGCACCCGACTGCAGTTATGCGATCAGGGTGGTCCTCAATATCAAAGATGATAGGCGTGCTGGACCATTTCAGAGGCTTGCGTGACTCGACGGGTGGTTCTGCCGCATTGACTTCCCGCACCCACCGCTTGAGCTGGCGGTGTGAAGTATGCAGAGAAGCACCGCCGTCAACGCACAGAACCTCTGTGGCTTTCTGGAACTCTTGCTCATCGGTCTCATCATCATCCATATCTTCATCATCGTCGTCATCTTCATCCTTGTCGCGGCCGCGGGGAGGTCTATCTCCTTGCCGCTGCTTGGCCTTGCCGCGGCGTCCTCCTCGGCCGGGGCGTTTCTTGCCGGCTCCTCCAGCACCTTCCTGGGCCTTCTCCTTGTCGCGTCGCTCGTATTCAGCCTTTTGCTGCTCGACAAGCTGCTCGACCTTCTTGCAGCTCTGGAGGTCATGGCCCTTGGTGCGGTGGATCTTGCAGTACTGCTTGCTGGTGCCGTCCTGCTTGTCGGCGACCGCCACAGCCTGGTAGTTGGTGCCTGCGGCAATCTCCTCCCCGGAGCTACCAGCTTTGGCTTTCTTGGCGCCACCTCCGTTGCCGGACTGCTCAACGACTAGCACATCTTTGCCTTTCTTCTTCCTGTTGTTCTGCCGCCGGTTTTTCTTTGCCGGGGCAGCCTCCTCACTATCAGATCCTCCTGCTTCTATATTCTCTCCGGGGAGTTTCCTCCCTTCCTCAGCACGTGCACACTTGTCGGCCAGGGCATATAGCTCACTGACGTCTCTGATCTTGCACATCGCCATCTCCTCCCGCATCCTGCGGTTTCGCATGTTCTGATGGAACGCGCTGATTACCGCGTCAGGGTGGACATCTGGGATGTTGTGCTGTACGCGGCTGAATCTCTGAATGTACTTGCGCAGGGGCTCTCCTTCCTTTTGGGTGAGCAGATGAAGGTCACTCTCTTGGCCATGAGGCTTGTGGCCGCTTGTAAAGGCGCCGACAAACTGATGGCATAGGTCTGCCCAGGAGGATATGGAGTTGTTCGGCAAGTGCATGAGCCAGGATCTGACATTGGGCTTGAGCACCAGCGGGAAGTAGTTGGCCAGGATCTTGTCGTCCCACCCCCCGGCAGCTTGCACCGCGATGGTGTATATGCTGAGGAACTCCGACGGATGCGACTTGCCGTCGTACTTCTCTGGTACGTCTGGCTTGAAATTCTTCGTGCTGGGCCACTGGACTTGCCGCAGCTCACGAGTGAACGTAGGGCAACCTACCGAGTATGACAAGTCGCCTGGTTCCCCTGGTGCATGCATGTCGACAGAGGGCCCAGTGCGTTGGTCCGATTGACGCCGCGCTTCTCTTCGGCGCTCGATACGAGTTCGAGCGTCTTCTTGCTGTCGTTCATGACGAACTTGGTGCTGATCGCGACGAGCTCGTGGATCTGATGATGCGGTGGAGTCGCTGTCGAGGTGGATCCGGCGAGTCGGCAATCTTGGCCTTCGGGGTGGAGAGTGCATGGTGGTTGCACCCCCACCGGTTTCGTCGCCATCGGCTCGTGCCCGGCAGTCCTGTCGCGACAGCGATGTACTCGGCTACCGCGGAGTGTCGCTGTTGGTGAAGCCGATGAGACTCTGAATGGTGGCCCTCCATTCATCGATCTTGTCTGTCGTTGGAGGGTAATCCAGGAGCAGTTGAGCTCGCGCCAAAGCTTCTGTTGGAGTGGTGGGCGGCAGTGGCGAACGGTGCAAGGAGCGGGATATGCTTGGACTTCTAACTATGTTAGAAGGAGCAGTATCCCGTCCAGGCGACCGTGTCTCGCTCGGTCCAGCATGTTGGCATGCATGCTGGTCTTGAGCACCCCGAGATCCACCAGCTCGATCTTGGTCCAACGAACGTATGGCCCTGCGAATACCATGACGCTGTCGGTCCTGCGCCTCCTGAGATGGGCGCGGTGCATGTACGGACGCCGAGGTCTGCGCAGCCTTGTCCTTGGACCTGGCAGCACCGTGAGCTCCCTCGTCGATGCCCGTTCTTCCGCCGGCGTCTACCCCACCACCCGTTTGCTCCGGTGGTGGTGGGATCGACGTGGACGGAACAACTGCCGCCGAAGCCTTCTTCTTCGGTGGCATGTCGATGAAGAAGATGAAGATCTAGCTCGTGTGAACGCCGGATCAGGTTCACACAACCTCAACGCCCCCTACCTGGCGCGCCAAAGATGTCGGGGAAGCTGATCCACGAGCACCTATGGGACCGGTGGACCGAGCCCCTTTCGGTTTGGCGGGGGGCGGAGATCGCACGAAGAGCGGATCAAGGCGAAGCACACGAGCAGTTTACCCAGCTTCGGAGCTCTCCGGAGAGATAATACTCCTACTGCTGCATGTCTGAGTGTATTGAGTTCTTGCTTGGGAGCGCTGAGTGCTACAGTACACACTAGCTGCTAACGAGACCGAGCGTGAGTGTTTTTCTGCCTTCGAACCCCCCTCTACGTTGCGCATGGGCCTCCTTTTATATGCTAAAGGGGTTTCCGACAGGTGGCAACGTAGACAAGGGTAAAAATGGAAAAGGAATTGCGGTTGGTACAACTACCTGTACAGTGTATCATACCTAACCATGATGGCAGGGGACAAAGGCATGCAATGCCCGTCTACGTCGCCCAAATAGTGCAAAAAGGGACCGTCAGGGACGCCACTGCTCGCCACGATGGCAATCTTGTCAGCGTCGCTTGCCACCGCGCACCACTGGCTGCACAGCCTCTTGCAACGCGCGCCTGGAAAGCCCCCAGGGCGACACGTTGGTGGATGTGCTGGAGCGCGGGTATAGAGTGGTAGCTTGCCGCGGTCGTTGTCTTGTCGTGTCCGGAAGCTTGTCGCGCACCGGGCCTCACCGGGACGCGCGGCGCATCGCGGCAAGTTCCTTGAGATGCCTTGGTTGGCCTTCCCGGCAAGCTCCTCTTACCGGGGCCTTGTCTCCTTGGCTTGAATACTTTGTTCTTGAATGGCTCCACAGGAACCACGGAGGACCTTGGCGGTCACCCGGCAAGCCTTTCCGCGGGGTGCTGCCACTGCCCGTGCACAAGTTCGGGATACTAGGGTACCCCTACTCTAGTACACCGACAGATTGACAACCCCTTTATCATGTTGGTTGCGAGGTTTTTGTTTGTTTGTGTAGGTTCGTGGGACTTGTGAGGAGCCTCCTACTGGATTGATACCTTGGTTCTCAAAAACTGAGGGAAATACTTACGCTACTGTGCTGCATCACCCTTTCCTCTTCAAGGAAAACCAACGCAAGCTCAAGACGTAGCAAGAAGGATTTCTGGCGCCATTGCCGGGGAGGTCTTCGCTCAAGTCAAGACATACCAAGTACCCATCACAAACTCATCTTCCTCGCATTTACATTATTTGCCATTTGCCTCTCGTTTTCCTCTCCCCCACTTCACCCTTGCTGTTTTATTCGCCCTTTCTTTCCCAATCTCCTCTCTTTTCCGCTTGCCTTTCTGTGTGCCTGCTTGCCCTCATGGTTTTTCCTAAGAACACCGAACTTCATCTTAGAAGGTTGGAACAGATTGAATCAAACGTTAGAAGTTTTATGACTTTACAATTTGAGCATAATAATTTTTTCAGAAAAGAGCTTAAAGAAAAAAAGGTTTTATGGAGTTTATGAACAGAGAGCTTGATGATATGTCTAAAGAACTTGATGGTTTGAACTCTCAAATTGCTTGCCTTGAAAAGTCTATTGCCCAAATTTGTGACAAACAAGCCACCTTGGTCAATAAGATGGCTGCTAAACCAGAAAAGTTCCATGAAAATAATGATGAAGATCTTAAAGTTATTGATGTGTCCCCTATTATATCTTTGTTTTGAAATATTAATCTTGATAATAATGGGACTGGAAGTGAACCAACTTTGGTTAAAAAGCGTTCCGATAATTTGGAGTTTTTAGATCTTGATGCTATTGGAGAGGTCAAGACTTTAAATAGCATTGAACCCACTATCTTGGATTTCAAGGAATTTAATTATGATAATTGTTCTTTAGAAAGTTGTATTTCCTTGTTGCAATCTGTTGTTAATTCTCCTCATGCTTATAGTCAAAATAAAGCCTTTACCAAACATATTGTTGATGCCTTGATGCAATCTTTTGATGAAAAACTTAATTTCAAAGTTTCTATACCTAGAAAACTTAATGATGAGTGGGAACCTACTATAAAGATTAAAATTAAAGATTATGAGTGTTTTGCTTTATGTGATTTGGGTGCTAGTGTTTCCACGATTTTGAAAACTTTATGTGATATTCTAGGTTTCCATGATCTTGATGATTGCTCTTTAAATTTGCACCTCGCGGATTCCACCATTAAAAAGCCAATGGGAAGGATCAATGATGTTTTCATTGTTGCAAATAGAAATTTGGTGCCCGTAGATTTTATCATTCTTGATACAGATTGCAATATTTCTTGTCCTATTATTCTTGGTAGACCTTTCCTTAGAACGATTGGCGCGATTATTGATATGAAGGAAGGGAGTATTAGATTCCAATTTTCATTAAGGAAAGGCATGGAACACTTTCCAAGAAAGGAAATCAAATTACCTTATTAATCTATCATGCGAGCTACTTATGAATCAAGTGCCAAAGATGGCACTAGTTAGATCTATCTTCGCTTTTATGCCTAGCATGGGGCGTTAAACAATAGCGCTAGTTGGGAGGCAACCCAATTTTATTTGTGTTCTTTGTTTTTGTTCCTGTTCCTTTTTAGTAATAAATTTTGCATCTACTTTCTATTTAGATGTGTTTTCTTGTTTTATTTAGTGTTTTTGCCAAGTAGAACCTATAGGTAACCTATGATATGAATTTGATTCTGCTGGAAAATAGAAACTTTGTGCTCACGAAAAACAATTCAATAAATCACAGAAACGTGATTTTGCGTTGATTCTTTTTGCTGTAGATGAATATACAAATTGTTTAGGACTTCCTATTTTGTTAGGATTTTTGGAGTTCCAGAAGTAACCGAAAGTTACAGATTGCTACAGACTGTTCTGTTTTTAACAGATTCTGCCTTTCGTGTGTTGTTTGCTTATTTTGATGCATCTATGGCTAGTATGTAAGGGTATGAACCATAGATAAATTGGAATACAGTAGGTTTAACACCAATATAAATAAATAATGAGTTCATTACAATACCTTATGTGGTGGTTTTTCTTTCTTTCATTAACGAAGTTTATGAGATTTCTTGTTGAGTTTTGTGTTGTGAAGTTTTCATGTTTTGGGTAAAGATTTGATGGACTATGGAATAAGGAGTGGCAAGAGCCTAAGCTTGGGGATGCCCATGGCACCCCAAGATATTCAAGTATAGCCAAAAGCCTAAGCTTGGGGATGCCCCGGGAAGGCATCCCCTCTTTCGTTTTCATTCATTGGTAACTTTACTTGGAGCTATATTTTTATTCGCCACATGATATGTGTTTTGCTTGGAGCGTCGTGTATGATATTAGTCTTTGATTTTTAGTTTACCACAATCATCCTTGATGTACACACCTTTTGGGACAAGCCTACTTGATTGAAATTTATTAGAATACTCTATGTGCTTCACTTACATCTTTTGAGCTAGATAACTTTTGCTCTAGTGCTTCACTTATATCTTTTAGAGCACGGTGGTGGCTTAATTTTGAAGAAATTGTTGATCTCTCATGCTTAAATTATATTATTTTGAGAGTCTTTTAGAACAGCATGGTATTTTCTATGGTTATAAAATTGGTCCTAGAATGATGGGCATCCAAGTTGGGTATAATAAAAACTATCATAGAAGTGAATTGGATGCTATGATCAATTTGATACTTGATAATTGTTTTGAGATATAGAGGTGGTGATATTAGATCCATGCTAGTTGGGTAATTGTGATGTTAAAGAATAATTGTGTTGAAGTTTTTGATTCCCGTAGCATGCACGTATGGTGAACCGCATTGTGATGAAGTTGGAGCATAATTTTATTTATTGATTGTCTTCCTTATGAGTGGCGGTCGGGGACGAGCGATGATCTTTTCCTACCAATCTATCCCCCTAAAAGCATGCACATAATACTTTGTTTTCAATGACTTGTAGATTTTTGCAATAAGTATATGAGTTCTTTATGACTAATGTTGAGTCCATTGGATTATACGCACTCTCACCCTTCCACCACTGCTAGCCTCTCTTGTGCCGCGTAACTTTCGCCGGTACCATACACCCACCATAATCCTCCCTCAAAATAGCCACCATACCTACCTATTATGGCATTTCCATAGCCATTCCGAGATATACTGCCATGCAACTTTCCACCGTTCCGTTTATTATGACAGACATCATCATTGTCATATTGCTCTTTGCATGATCATGTAGTTGACATCGTATTTGTGGCAAGGCCACCTCATAATTTTTCATACATGTCACTCTTGATTCATTGCATATCCCGGTACACCGCCGGAGGCATCTATATAGAGTCATATCTTGTTCTAAGTATCAATTTGTAATCTTGAGTTGTAAATAAATAAAAGTGTGATGATCTTCATTATTAGAGCATTGTCCCAGTAAGGAAAGGATGATGAAGACTATGATTCCCCCACAAGTCGGGATGAGACTTCAGACTTTATAGAAATAAAAGAGGCCAAAGAAGCCCATGAAAAAAGAGGCCAAAGAAGCCCACCAAAAAGAAAAAAATGGAAAGAAAGAAAAGAGAAAAAAGAGAAAAAGAAAAAATATAATGAGAGAAAAAGAGAGAAGGGACAATGCTACTATCTCTTTTTCCACACTTGTGCTTCAAAATAGCACCATGGTCTTCATGATAGAGAGTCTCTTATGTTTCCACTTTCATATACTAGTGGGAATTTTTCATTATAGAACTTGGCTTGTATATTCCAATGATGGGCTTCCTCAAAATGCCCTAGGTCTTCGTGAGCAAGAGAGTTGGATGCACACCCACTTAGTTTCTTTTGTTGAGCTCTCATACATTTATAGCTCTAGTGCATCCGTTGCATGGCAATCCCTACTCACTCACATTGATATATATTAATGGGCATCTCCATAGCCCGTTGATACGCCTAGTTGATGTGAGAATATCTTCTTCTTTTTTGTCTTCTCCATAACCACCCTTCTATTCCACATATAGTGCTATGTCCATGGCTCACGCTCATGTATTGCATGAAAAATTGAAAAAGTTTGAGATTACTAAAGTATGAAACAATTGCTTGGCTTGTCATCGGGGTTCTGGATGATTAAATACTTTGTGTGATGAAGATAGAGCAACAGCCAGACTATATGATTTTGTAGGGATAACTTTCTTTAGCCATGTTATTTTGAGAAGACATGATTGCTTTATTAGTATGCTTGAAGTATTACTATTTCTTATGTCAATATGAACTTTTATTTTGAATCATTTGGATCTGAACATTCATGCCACAATAAAGAGAAATACATTGAGAATTATGCTAGGTAGCATTCCACATCAAAAATTCTGTTTTTATCATTTACCTACTCGAGGACGATTAGGAATTAAGCTTGGGGATGCTTGATACGTCTCCAACGTATCTATAATTTTTGATTCTTCCATGCTATTATATTACCTGTTTTGGATGTTTATGGGATTTACTTTACACTTTTATATCATTTTTGGGACTAACCTACTAACTGGAGGCCCAGCCCGTATTGCTATTTTTGGTGCCTATTTCAGTATATCGAAGAAAAAGAATATCAAACGGAATGAAACCTTCGGGAGCGTGATTTTTGGAATGAACGTGATCTAGAGGACTTGGAGTGCAAGTCAAGAAGCAATCAAGGAAGCCACGAGGGTGGAGGGCGCCCCCCCCTATAGGGCGCGGCCCCTATCTCGTGGGCCCCTTGGGCGTCCACCGACGTACTTCTTCCTCCTATATATACCCATATACCCCGAAACCATCAGGGGAGCCACCGAAGAAATATTTCCGCCATCGTAACCTTCTGTATCCGCGAGATCCCATCTTGGGCCGTCGCCGACATTCTGCCGGAGGGGGAATCCACCATGGAGGGCTTCTACATCAACACCATTGCCCTTCCGATGAGTTGTGAGTAGTTTACCACAGACCTTCAGGTCCATGGTTATTAGCTAGATGGCTTCTTCTCTCTTTTTGGATCTCAATACCATGTTCTCCCCCTCTCTTGTGGAGATCTATTCGATGTAACTCTTTTTGCGGTGTGTTTGTCGAGATCCGATGAATTATGATCAAGTTTATCTATGAGAAATATTTGAATCTTCTCTGAATTCTTTTATGTGTGATTGAGTTATCTTTGCAAGTCTCTTTGAATTTTCGGTTTGGTTTGGCCTACTAGATTGATCTTTCTTGCCATGGGAGAAGTGCTTAGCTTTGGGTTCAGTCTTGCGTTGTCCTTTCCCAGAGATAGCAGGGGCAGCAAGGCACGCATTGTATTGTTGCCATCGAGGATAAAAAGATGGGGTTTATATCATATTGCATGAGTTTATCCCTCTACATCATGTCATCTTTCTTAATGCGTTACTCTGTTCTTATGAACTTAATACTCTAGATGCATGCTGGATAGCGGTCGATGTGTGGAGTAATAGTAGTAGATGCAGGCAGGAGTCGGTCTACTTGTCACGGACGTGATGCCTATATACATGATCATGCCTAGATAATCTCATAATTATTCGCTTTTCTATCAATTGCTCGACAATAATTTGTTCACCCACCGTAATACTTATGCTATCTTGAGAGAAGCCTCTAGTGAAACCTATGGACCCCGGGTCTATCTTTTATCATATAAGCTTTCAATCTACTTTTATTTGCATCTTTACTTTTCCAATATATATCATAAAATACCAAAAATATATTTATCTTATCATATTATCTCTATCAGATCTCACTTTCGCAAGTGGCCGTGAAGGGATTGAAACCCCTTTATCGCGTTGGTTGCGAGTTCTTTGTTTGTTTGTGTAGGTTCGTGGGACTTGTGAGGAGCCTCCTACTGGATTGATACCTTGGTTCTCAAAAACTGAGGGAAATACTTACGCTACTGTGCTGCATCACCCTTTCCTCTTCAAGGAAAACCAACGCAAGCTCAAGACGTAGCACCGGCCACGGGAGGCAGGAGCACGTGGCACGACCGTCGCTGCTTTGGGCGGCTGGAGCAAGAAGACTAGAGGTTGAAGAAACACTATGACCATTGGATTGACATTGTACGGTCACTGCAGCTAGAATCATTTATATTTACTAAGTGACAAAGCCCTTGGTACGCGTCAACTTAGTAGGCCCATAGGTCAGCCTTCAAAATGGTGCGCCCCAGATATCAGGGGGAGGAATCATTTTTTGGGTGGCTAAAGCAAGAATATCCAAGATTTAAGAAGAAGCACAACATCCGTTGGATGGACATCCAACGACCACTGCTGCTAGAACCGTGTGTTGACTATAAGTTGACAAAGCCTTGCATACGCGTCAACTTAGTTTTTTTCTGGGACTCGTCAACTTAGAAGGCCCACAAGTGTGTGGCAGAGAACATATAGCCCATTTGCGATTTGTAAGAATGTACAACCCATTTTTGAATTCTAATGGAATTTACTACAACCCATTTACAGTTTGTTAAAAGTACATCCCATTTTCTAGCTAGGACAACGATTAATAATTTCAACCAACCGCTCAAAACAGACTTCAGAAAAAGTTCCCACTTTTTGATGGGCTCCGAAATATTTTTATCTGAAATTTCTAGTCAGATTAAATATAATTTCAAAATAAAGTTGTATTACGTAAAAATCCAACGAAATATTGCGCGCGCAACAAGTAATGAAATTAAAATTTTCAAATTCCAAAAATAATATATTTTTTAAACTAATTACGCGTTTGGTGCATTTTTTTATAGTTACTGCCCAGTTATTTTAATTACATCCCATTTATTATTTCTTAAAGTCCATTTTCTTGTTAAGCCTAGTGCATACCTCCTAATAAAGTTTGCAGCCCAGCGGGGCGGAGAATAACAAGTTGACCTGGATATTGTGTACAACTATTGGCCCAGTTGCATTGCTGATGTTGAAAAAAGGCTTGTAAAATTCAGTGATGGCTTTCCTCCCACCCACCCACCCCTCCCACCTCCGGCCTAGGTTTTCCGGCGATCTACACTTCTAACCAGTGAATTGTGGATCTTCTCCTCTCATCTTCTCCGGCGTCTTCTGATCTACTTGTCTATACCCATCTCATATGGGTCCTTCTGGTGGATCAACGTTGGATTTGGATTTCTCGGCGGGCTCCATCTTTGCGGACAAGGTTTTCAACTATTGTGGGAGATCTGTCCATCCCACGAATGACACGGGCAATTTCATTATGGTTGTGTCTTTCAGCAGACATGATTTCCATCTTAATGACGATTCTGTGGCGTCTGCCTTGGAATCAACAATTGGGGGATCAACCATTGAATTGTCGGTTCATCTCATCAAAGACAAGGTATTTTCATTCGTTTTCTCCTGCAAGCAAGTCGGCCTCTACATTCTTCAGTTGAGATCGTTTGCGTGCCCACATTTCAAATGTTATTTTCATCTTTGGGGGAATGGTGGTCCTAATTGGAAACGTGAGTTTGTGATCTGGAAAAAGGAATGTGACGCTGAGTGGATTCTTGTTAGTCCCTCCAAAAAGCGTGCTACTATGGGTTTGCTTGCGATGCATAAACCTTCGGCTAAATCTTCAATTAGATCGGGTTCATCTTTGAGCAATAATCTTTCTTTTTCCATGTTTCAGCAGTATCCAGCTTGCAAGGGTTATCGATACCCAGCTACACAGCCTTGTGTTGATGCGATTTCTGATGCCGGCTACGACGTGAATCCACATGAGAAAGTGATCATGCCTCCACCACGGCGACCAACCTCTAGTGGACGGTGGCGACGCCACCCATCTCTTTCGGATTGATTAACGTCCCTGCCAAGAATACTGCCGTCATATCCGGAACTGCACCTACCTGCTTAGGTAAAGATTTGCAGGTGTCACATGATATCGTGACAAGTGGTTGCGTTGCACCGGTCTCTCCAACCCAACATGGCTCGCCGGCCCATCATGGCTCCCTGGTCCCATGCGGTGTCTTTACGACCCAACCTACACCCCAACCACCTATGGCCCTCTTGGATTATCCTGATTCCTCATTTGGGAAATCTTCTCAGGTTGTTATGGATGTTCAACTGCCGGACTCTTCTGTGGATTCTGCTAGGGTTAATGATCTCATTGATGATATTGTGTTCAATGTTTGGAAATGCTAGAATTGTTTATCTATGCTACATCATACTAGCTCGTGCACCAAACAAATACGTTGACGTAGATGCTTTCATCTGGGCGACAAGGCCAAGGGATGCTCCGACTTTGCGCCTTCTACGACTTACAAGTGGGTCCCACGAGTCAATCCTGCTTCTCCGGACCTGTCAGCGGAGATATCCTTGCCCGGCGCCTCGGTTTCCCTCCCAGCTCGCCTAGTTGGGTCTTTGCCCAGTCCCATCACACCTGCCACCCCATTGCTTCCACCATTGCCCGCCGAGCCACCGCCCATTATGCCTCCGCCGCCCACCTCGCCATCACCGCCCACCCCGCCTCCTGCTTCAGTCGTGCGGATCCAGCCTCGCCAACCGCTGCATCCCCGCAACCTGCAATGGCCAACTTTGATCTGAACCCTCTGGTGTTCGCCCTGCTGGGTTTCGACATCATCAATGGTGGCCCACTGCGTCTCGCATGCGCCTTCATCTCTTCGGCAGTGGCCCCTGATCGGCAACATGAAGACTACGCCATCGCCATTATTGAGCCAGCTCCTCTGCCTGAAGAAATCGTCATCTACCGTAACATGGTCAGTGATTTTGTTGTCAACACTCCCGGGCAAGCTATTCTTGATGCCCAGCCTTGGATTCAGGGAGTTGGTCTTTTTCGATTCCGTAGCCTAGTTGCTAGGCAGGCACTTGTGGATCATCCTCCATTTGATCTAGGCAATGATAGATTTCTTCGTTTTGTGCCGCATGATGAGGGTATTAACTACAGAGCTACTCAAGGTTTTCGTCATGGTTGGGTTATGATAGTTGGAATACCTCTAGATTATAGGCGCACGTAGTATATTGTGGATGCTATCAGTACTTTTGGTCGTTTTCACCACTGGCATCAGGATGATCCTCCGTTAGTCCACACCCTGGTGTATGTCTCTTTCCTGACACCATCTTTAGTGCCGCGTGATGGTGTGTATCGTGAGTATGTTGACTTTGGAGGAGCACGAATCTCTTGGGCTGCTCCGATCTACATCCTATCTGCGGATTTTGTTGATGTTTTGCCAGCTAATGAGGACCCTATGCCCTTCAATGGCAATCCTCATCCTCTCCCCGGGCACATGCAGTTTGATAACCATAATTCGGTTATGCCTGAGTATCCTGAGATTGGTTGGAATGATGTGCCACCCCCAGTGCATGATCATCCACATGATGATATTCCACACAATGTCCAGGAGGTCGAGCAGCAAGAGCTTGTTGAGGAAAATCAAGTTGATGGCAATCAGTCGCAAGAGTCAGTTATTCTGTAAGTTTCTGACACTTCTGTTAATGATGATGATCCAGTGGCTGATGTGGTGATCTATCAACCCCAGTGGCCCCGATGCAACCTCCTCTGCACATTGGACAGGTTTTGACTGTCTTTGGCCCTGTTCTGCCTCCTGTTATGCAATGGCAGCGCAGCTTTGAGAGAATGATGTCGTTCGTGTGGGTTTCTGAAATACCAAAGTCTGTCTTTCTGCCAGCAATGGGTCCAATCTTTCTCTCCAAGCGATCCTGGGAGATCAGCTTTCTGGAACCTGAACTGAAGTTCTCTCTGAAGCCAGTATCTGATGTTTACACCACCTCAGTTCGTCATTTCTCCCCTGTGAAATGGCCCGTTGCCCAAGCACTGTGCTTTGATGAGATATCTGAGCCGATAACTGAATCTTTTCAGTTCACGGCTGCTCCCAAGGTGGCTAGGAAGCGGGAGCACAAGGTGGAGACGCCTTTGGATGATTCTAAAGTCCATCGTAGTGCTCGCCTTAGTGCTCTGAAGGATGGATTCCATAAGTTGCAGAATAAGGCTCCTAATTTGGTCAAGTTGTCGCATGCCACAAAGAAGTGCAAGACAAAATCTTCTTCACAGCCCTCTGACGGCCCTGTGATTCCACCTCTCAGCTCTATTGGTGATCTGTAGCATATTGGAGCTCGCCTGCGCATTGACCCTGAGAAGATCACCTCAGAGAAGCTTGCAGCTAATCCAGCGCTTTCAAGCAGCAGCAGGAGTTCTAATGATCAGTGATCGCCTCTAGCTTTCTGGTCCATGGCATACCTTTCAAATCACCATTTATCTTTATTTATACTTTGCTATGTTGAACTATGTGGTTCTGTCTATTGCTCCTGGTGGGTGTAGGTCACTGCGTGATCTACTTTTGTTGCTCATTCTTTTGGTTTGTAATGAATCAGAATAGTTTTAGGGACTGGAAAGTGCTTTGTTGGAATGTGCGGGGTCTTAATTCTGAAGCGCGTCAACTTGCTGTTAAGCACAAAATCAATGAAAGCGGGTGCTCTGTTATTGGTCTTGAGGAAACTAAATGCATGCACATTGATCAACATTTTCTTAGGAAGTTTTGTCCTTGCCACTTTGATAATTTTGCTTATGTACCGTCTATGGGTGCTTCTGCTGGTATTGTGATTATTTGGAATTCTTCCTTCTTTGATGGACGACTTATTGAGGCAAAACCTTATGGTGTTGTTGTGGAGTTCTGCTCCAAGCATACGTCTGAAATCTGGACCTTAGTATCTGTCTATGGACCGTGTCAGGGACAGGCCAGGGATGAATTTGTGCAATGGCTCTACAACCTTAACATTATCTCTGATGATAAATGGCTGCTTCTTGGTGATTTTAACTTTATGAGGTTGATTGACATCCGTAATCTTCCTGGTGGCAATGTTAATGACATGTTTCTGTTTAATGAAATTATTGGTCACCTTGGTCTCATTGAGTTACCTATAAAGGGTCTAATATGCAAACAAACCCATTGCTCGAACAAATTGATTGGTTTTTTACTTTGGTTGCTTGGACCACCGATCACCCCAATACCTTGGTGATGCCTCTTGCACGTACCACCTCGGATCACATTCCATGTGTTGTCACTGTTGCTACCTGCATACGCAAGGCAAAGGTGTTTCGTTTTGAAAATTATTGGGTCAATCTCCCTGACTTTATGGACTGTGTTTCTAATGTTTGGAGCAAGCCAATGAGGAAAGCTAATATTGCTTCCACGATCTCGGCCAAGTTCAAAGCTTTATGCTATGCTCTCAAAAAGTGGCATTTAAATCTGTCCAAGGTAAAGGCTCTCATTGCAGATTGTAACAAGGTTGTTTTATATCTTGATGAGCTTGAAGAACTTAGGCCCTTGAGTTGGCCTGAGTTAAATTTCAGGAGAATTGTTCAGCTTCATCTTGAGGAAGTACTACGCCTGCAATTCATTTATCGGAAGCAACGCTGCATGATCCGGTCTATCAAAATTGGTGAAGAGAATACCAAAATTTTCCACGCAATGGCAACAAAGAGGTATAGGAAGAACACTATTTCTTCGATAAGAAATGCAGCTGGTGATGTGATCTCTAATCATCAACAATTGGCGGGAATGTTCTGGTCTGATTTTAAACAGCGGATGGGCCGTGCCAAGGGCATTGAAATGGGCTTTGACTTGGACTCTCTAATTTCCAAAGTTGATGGGCTAGAAGATTTGTCAAAGCCTTTCACCGAGGATGAGGTAGAGCAGGTAATCAAGCATATGCCCATCGATCGTGCACCTGGTCCAGATGGTTTCACTGGACTCTTTTTAAAGAAATGCTGGCCCATTTTAAAACCTGACTTTATGCATTTAGTCATGGATTTTTATGATGGTAACTGTGATCTGGAATGCCTTAACTCCTCCTTAATTACCCTCATCCCAAAGAAGCTTAGCCCTGAGGTGGTTGGTGATTTTCTGCCAATACCTTTGACCAACACAGGTTTAAAGTTCTTAACGAAGCTTTTAGCTAATCGACTGCAAAAGGTGATCCTCCAATGCATACACAAAAACCAGTACAGTTTTCTTCGCTGCCGGTTAATCCAAGATTGCCTTGCTTGGTGCTTCGGATACATACATCAATGTAAAGCTTCCAAGGGGCCCATAATCTTGATCAAGCTTGATTTCACCAAGGCTTTCGATACAATTGAGAACGAGGCTATACTCAGAATGTTGCAGTGTAAGGGTTTTGATGATCGATGGACTGGATGGGTTAATTAATGGGTTGTTATCCTCTAGATCTTCTTCTGTCTTACTTAATGGTGTGCCTGATCAGCATTTTATGTGTCGTACTGGAGTTCGTCAAGGTGACCCGCTGTCTCGGCTGCTCTTTGTAATTGCGATTAACCTTCTTCAATCAGTGGTGAATGAGATGTGCTCTAGAAACATCCTAACACTGCCCATCCCAACTAGCTCCAATGACTACCCGATCGTGCAATACACAGATGACACACTCATTGTCCTGCCTGCTGTGGATGACCAGATCTTGGCTTTCAAGGAGATGCTTGACAAATTTGCAATGTCCACGGGTTTCAAGGTCAACTTTAGCAAATCATCTCTGATACCTATGAACATGTCTGATGAGGAGGGCTTAAGGATTGCTGGCTTGCTTGGATGTGAAGTTGGCGCCATGCCGTTCACCTACCTTGGGCTCCCGATGGGTACTTCACGACCATCTATCTATGATCTTTTGCCCCTCGTGGACCGCATCGAGAGGCGTCTATCGGCATCCTCATGTATGTTAAACCAAGGTAGTAGACTCCAACTGTTGCAATCTGTGCTGGCTTCCATGCCAATATATTTTTTGTGCTCCTTGTCTTTGCCCCAAGGCATTCTTAAGTAGATTGAGTGGATCATGAGACAATGTCTTTGGCGTGGTAATTCTGACACCCCACAACTGTCCTTGGCCGCCTAGGATTTAGTTTGCAAGCCTAAGAAGTATGGTGGCCTCGGAGTTACTCACCTGGGTTTTCAAAATGAAGCTTTGCTAATGAAGCACTTATTCAAGTTCTTCAATAAACTGGACATACCCTGGGTCACCCTAATTTGGGACACATATTATGGATCCTCGGCCCCTCAAGCAATCCAGAGTTGTGGATCTTTTTGGTGGCGTGATGTGCTCAATCTATATGATAAATTTTGTAAATTGGCTATACCACAGGTGCATGCAGGTGACACAGTGGTTTTCTGGTTAGATCATTGGAAAATTGACAACAGATTTGTCTCGTTGAAAGAAAGATTCCCTCGTCTTCATTCTTTTTTCATTAATGACTTGATCACAGTTAGAGATTTTTTCAACATGACAACTGAGTCTGATAATTTGCACCTGCCCTTGTCTGTGGAAGCATTTAATGAGTTGCAGCAGCTCCAATCTCTTTTGGCTCCCATAAATTTGGACCCTGAGGGTAAGGACATCTGGAAATGGCCTTCTAAGTCTGGAGATTTTCAGTCAAGGCTGTTTTATGATCTTAACTTCCATCATTTGGTGGTTGACCCCATTATTAAGTGGATTTGGAAATGCTCATGCACCCTCAAGATCAAAGTCTTTGGCTGGCTCACATGGATCGGTTGAATACCAGAGATATGATGTAACGCAGGCATTGGAATGTGCAAGATGACACTTGTGTTTTGTGTCATATGGCCATCCACGAGGATCGTGTGCATCTTTTCTTCACTTGCAACTTCAACCAGTGTGTTTGGAATTATCTTGGTATTTCTTGGATCTCCCATCCGAATCAAACCACATACATGATGGCATCTACTGCCCGGAAGGACTTTGGGTTCCCATTCTTTTCTGAAGTGGTCTTCACTGTCACTTGGATTATTTGGACTCAGAGGAATGGCAAGATCTTTAGGAATGAGAATCCTAGCTTCAGAGCTTGGAGAAGAAACTTTGTACATGATATCTCTTCGTTAGCTCATAGGATTAAATGTAAATATAGAGATAGCCTCCTAACTTGGATAGCTTCCCTCCCTTAGACCTTTGTAAGTATCCTTTCTTCTCTACCCCCACACCCTCCAATGTATTTTGTAATTTGTTTTGCCTTGAGTTTTAATAAAGGGCTGTGAGGCTGTTGCCTTGCAGTATATAGTCAAAAAAAGGCTTGAGTAGTACAGTACAACCTAACATGGCTAGTCAGCCCACATTCAGCGACGCCGGAAAGGCCCAAACAAGGCTTCTCTACAACTTTTTGAAGTCACCGAGCTCACTTAATAACTTAATAAAAAAGTTAGAGTACAGTGGAACCTAATTAAAAGCTATCACGAGCAAAGAAATAATTCAATGTGCGTGTGTGCGCATGTGTGTGTGTGTGAGAGAGAGAGAGAGAGATACCCATCGGTTGATGCTCATAAATACATCTTTCAGCCATATGCATTGCTGATGCTTAGTAAAGACTTATATAGTTGACACAATCATATAGAACATCATAGCACACTGAACTTGCATACAAAAATTTCACGCAGGCGGCACAATGAAGATGGAAACAATGGATCGCTACAGGTAGGGCTATGTTAAAACCAACGAACTCGTACATAACGGTTCATCGTCTTTATCAATGATGGGGAAATATCTTGAATGTTGTGCAAAGAAAACACACAGACAACACAATAAGTTCTGCTAGCACATTAAGTTGACGTACAACCCTTTCTAAAAAAAGTTCAGGTACAAAATTAGAACAGGTCACAATCAAATGTACTGGCACATCAGTGCTTCACACCCATAGCTCGGATTTAACTAGTATCTGACAAGATTTAGTTGTTACCTCAAATTAGAGCACATCCAGGCAGCCAGCCCTGCCTCTTCTCCCAAAGAAGCAGTGGCCTCCGCCGGGCGATGGAGTAGGCTATGTGCCATCCGTCATTCCGAGCAACACGGGGAAATTCTGACGTTGACTCCTGTAATGGACGTCGTCGATGGACCTTGGCACCAGCGGCAGCGGCAGGACTTCGATTGATGGATCGACCACTTCTTTGACATGCATGAACACTCAATACAGGTACATCCCTAACGTGGTCCTCGACGGCCTTCGTGGCGACGAATAGTATAACCCCGGTTCCTGCACCGGTATCTCAACACCAGTCACCTTCAGTATGGTGGACGGCTTCTTCATCCATGCCATAACCGTCAGAGCCTAGCTGTCTGGAGGAACAAACATACTTACGAGCTCACCTCCAAGGTCGTTGATAAGCTCATTCATGGACTCGCTGTTCCAAGCATGTCGAGGCATGCCATGGAAGGTAAGCTTTGTTAAAAACTAAAGCTCAGAGGGCACCGAGCCCCATCCTGGGTGCCACCGATCAAAGCTCACCAACACGCCATTGCAGAACAAATGCCGAGAAGATTCGAACACATGACTACAGTCGAAAGTTGTCTGGAACCAGACGAAAAAATTAGCCGGTGGCGGACAGACTTCGACGAGCAAGTCACTTATTTGGATGTCATGTGCAATGCCAAGAGCTTTGACAAGGTCGTACAGCGAGACGGGAGGCCGGTCGCCATTGATGGTTACCATCAGCACTTTGCTGACAAACTGGTCGTCAAGCGCCGCCATGCCACTGTTGAGCGACATCACATAGTGACTGAAGGTAGGACGGACCTCAGGATCTCCCGCTCGGAGATCCGCATTGACTGGCGACATGATAGTGCACTTGAGTATAGGGAGTACAGGAGGGGGATTTGGGGGAACTGGAGTCTGAATCGAGATTCCAGAGGTGGGGGAGGGGCGGGATATTGGGGATGAAAAGGTAGCATGAATTTCGAACACGCGCCAATATGCTCTTGGCGCGCAAGCGCATGAAGACACCGTTGGCGCCCACATGTCGAACGAACAGTCCTTATTCTTTCTTTTTTGGAGAGCCCGGCCTTTTTTTAGTATCTTTTCAGAGCCCGGCCTAATAGTCATAATTGACCTGTTTGGCATTGCGTTACTACTCGGCCCATATTCAACGACACCTCACTAGCCCAAACAAGTGTACATCATCGAAAAGACAGTGAGCTCAAATTATAACTTGAAAAAAGGAGATATGCTCTCAACACTAGAGAATGGTGATGCCCTCATTTAGCCCACCAGTAGTTCGAGACAATAAACAATTCAAAACAACGATATATACAACATTCAAACACTGACTAGTGACTTCTACTGAAATAAACATCAAGACATGATAGTTCATAAGAAGTCTTGCTACACCACCAAAACGCACCCATCTGCAGTGCTCAGACTCTCATGATCTAGACGAGAATGACGTTCTAAATAGAGGCACCTATTACATAGTAAGAGTGTCATAGATGAGGATCACCAAATGTCAAGGAATATGTCACGCCCAATATGCGACCCTATCCAAAAGGAACTCGAAGGTCCCACCAAGGATAGACCCGCATATTGAAACGCTTTTGCAAGGTGGATATCATTACATCAACATTACATAATAGATAGGGATACATACAAAAGGCATACGATGCCACATGAATACAACATCACAATACATAAGAGCATCATCCGACTACGGATGAAACACAAACAGAAACTCAAACGACATCCACCCTGCTAGCCCAGGCTGCCGACCTGGAACCTATCCCTTGATCGAAGAAGCAGAAGAAGAACTCAACGCAAGCAAGCATCGCTCTCGTGTCATGATCATCGGATAACCTGTACCTGCAACTATTATTGTAGTAATCTGTGAGCCACGAGGACTCAGCAATCCCATTACCATGGGTATCAAGACTAGCAAAGCTTAAAGGGAAAGGAAGTGGTAAAGTGGTGAGGTTGCAGCAGTGACTAAGCATATATGGTGGCTAACATACGCAATTAAGAGCGAGAAGAGAGCAAAAGGAACGGTCGTCAACTAGTAATGATCAAGAAGTGATCCTGAACTCCTACTTACGTTAAACATAACACAGAAACCGTGTTCACTTCCCGGACTCCGCCGAGAAGAGACCATCACGGCTACACACACGGTTGATGCGTTTTAATTCGGATCTGGTGTCAAGTTATCTACAACCGGACATTAACAAATTCCCATCTGCCTATAACCGCAGGCACGACTTTTGAAAGATTATACCCTGCAGGGGTGTCCCAACTTAGCCCATGACAAGCTGTCGCAATCAACGAAGGAATAGACCTTCTCCCAGGAAGACCCGATCAGACTCGGAATCCCGGTTTACAAGACATTTCGACAATGGTAAAACAAGAACAGCAAAGCCGCCCGATGCACCGACAATCCCGATAGGAGCTGCACATATCTCGTTCTCAGGGCAGCACCGGATGAGCAATCCGTACAACTAAAACCAGACCTCAAGTGTCCCTGAGGGGGCGCTGCAAAGGGCTCTAGTTCGGACCAACACTTAGACAAGCACTGGCCTGGGGGGTGCTGTAATAAAGATGACCCTTGGGTTAATTACTCCCAAGGGAAATATAGGTGGTGGTGAGGCAAATGGTAAAACCAATGTTGGACCTTGCTGGAGGAGTTTTATTCAAAGCAAACTATCGAGGGGGTCCCATAAATCACCTGACCGCGTAAGGAACGCAAAATCCGGGAACATAACACCGGTATGACGGAAACTAGGGCGGCAAGAGTGGAACAAAACACCAGGCATAAGGCCGAGCCTTCCACCCTTTACCAAATATATAGATGCATTAATAATATAAGAGATATTGTGATATCCCAACCAAAATCCTGTCCACCATGGAGAAATCTTCAACTTCACCTGCAACTAACAACGCTATAAGAGGGCTGAGCAAAGCGGTAACATAGCCAAGCAATGGTTTGCTAGGAATGGTGTCAAAGGTTAGAGGTTCATGGCAATTTGGGGAGGCTTGATAAACAGGTGATATGTAGCACAACATAGTGATAGAACGAAGCAACTAGCATAGCAATGATAGTAGTGAGATCCAGGGTAGCGGTCATCTTGCCTGAAATCCCGCTAGGAAGAAGAACGAGTCCATGAAGAAGACAAGCGGAAGTAGTAGAACGAATCCTGACAATCGCAACATTACCGGAACTAAGAAGCAACACCGGAAAGAAAAAAAAACATGGTAAATGCACAAGCATAAACATGGCATGATGCACAAACAAGTATGATGCATGTCCGGTTTAATAAGGCATGGTATGGCAAAGTGCAACAAACAATACTACAAGTTAAGTGGAGCTCGATATGCAACGAGTTGCATATTGACAAAACACCACATGCAATTATTTAGTTTGATCTCGGTTATGTACCCAACAATATTAAATGTTGTTAAACATGGCAAGAGGTGAAACATAATAAAACTACCTATCTAAGCAAGTTTAAATGAGGCCGGAACAACAAAACAACAATTCCGGAAAATCCCCATGTGCATATTTTAGATTCAGTACTGTTCTGCCCTAAACACAATTTTATTGTTGTTAAACAGGAAAATACAGTGCACCATGTTAATCTAGGAATTTTTGCACCCCATTTACATATAAAGTTTATTTAAAACCGAGCTACGGTTAGTTAGTTATGAAATAAAGCATTTTAGCATGGCATTATGCAAAATAAACACAAACAACATGTTAAACATTTTTAACATAGATGAAAGTGGCATATTATTAATCTACACAACTTTCTGAGCATTTTACATATTTAAACCATTTTAATCCGATGCACGGTTATTTACTTGTGAGCAATTCAAAATAATGGCATCCTCCTGTAATTATGCATGCACTGGATAATTAGCAAATCGCAGAACGGAAAAAAACTACTCTGGGCCGAATCTGGCTAGGCCAGCAGTGTACAGGAGAGGGGCGCTGGAGGTGCTCACCCTTGGGCCAGGGCCCAGGCTGATGGAGAGGCCGAGCGAGGTCGGATCTGGCTTGGGTTGGGCCTTGGCGCGGCTGCGGCTGGGGAGGCCCACGCGGGAGGGGCGCGCTGGGCCTGGAGGCCGCTGGCCCAGGCGCTGGAGGCGATCGAAGGCCTCCTGGTCCACGCGTGCGCGGTCAACGCACGCGGTCGAGCTCTCGTTCTCGAACCGCTGCTCGAAGCAGGGTAAGGAGAGGATGCAACGGCACCGGGCATGGCGCAGCTGCAGATGGCGCCGGGGACGGGGAAATGGGCGGAGGTGGTCGAGATCGTCCAGATCCGGGGCCGGAAGATGAGCTCCGGCCGGATCCAAGTCGAGGACGGCGGCTCCTTCTAGAATGGCGCCGGCGAAGCCCTGCAGAGTGGGAGGGAGAGAGAGATCATGAGGCCGAGCGAGGAGAGATGGAGAGAGATGGCGAGGGCGGCGCGACCTGGCAGGGCGCTTCGGGCGGAGGGACGAGGCTGAGGCGGAGGTGCGCGGCGGCCGGCGGCGCATCGGGCGGCAGCGAGGCGAACGGGAGGAGCTCCTCTCCTCCCTGGATCGACGAAGCACAGGGGCACGGGCTCGCGGACGGGCCCCGACGGGCTTGGCGGGCCCTCCTCAGGCCTGGATGGGCTGCGGCGAGGGGAACGCCAGGGGGCGCTGGGAGGCCGCGTGGCGATCCCTGGTTGGCGGGGAGCGATGGCCGGGCGGCGGCTGACCGCTCAGGACGTTCCACGTGGCGGAGGTGGCCTGGAGGGGGAAGGCGGCGGCGCGGCCCCCGAGGTGGGAGGAGGGGGGTTAGGGCGACCAGATTTGGAAGGAGGGGGGTTTAAATAGGAAAGGGGGGCTAGGGTTTAGTCTCTAGGGGGTTTTGGAGCGTTTCGGGGCCTCAGATCGACATCGGACGGCTCCGGATCGAGGGGAAGTGTAGGAGGGCTAGACGGGCTGTGATGAGAGGCCTCGAGCTGAGAGGAGAGAAGAGAAGAGAGGCCCGGCAACAGTTTCCGAATACCGAAAACGTCTGACGCTAGAACGACTATATCGCGGTTATAAATATAACGGTTGGGCAGTCAAACAGACTCCGAATGCGACGAAACTTGGCAGGCGGCCTGTCTACACTATAATAAGACCGCATGACAAGTTGCAACCCATTCCGAGAACATTTTTATGCCACTTATAAAATAATATTTCGGAGGTGCCGCGAGCGCGTGCGAGTGTGGTCTGGAGTCCGAACGGACAAAGGAGAGAACTGGGAGAACCCGAACGGATGCAAGTTTTGAAAAACATGCGGATGAAATGCAGATGATGACATGAGACGAGATGCATATCAAGGACAAAATGCAAAACAACAGACAAAAACCCAACCACGGAGGAAAATAACATATCGCATCTCCGGAAAAGGCAAGAGTTGGAGTTACGAATATGGAAAGTTGTATCCGGGGCGTTACAACACTCCACCACTATGAGAGGATCTCGTCCCGAGATCTAGGATGAAACCGGAGGGAAAAGGAAGAGGAAGATAAGAGGTAAACTAAGTTGCTTCTTTGACGAACGAGTGAAACCATGAACCTTGAGAGGTTGAGCAAAATGAAAGAAATAAAACAACGAAGATGAACGAGATTGCAAACAATCCGTTAGGAAAGAGGAACAAGGAACATTACGATAACTTGAAGGTTGCAAAGACATGAATCAAGAGTTTGTTGGACAAGATAGAATTCGAAACCACTCCGGTTACAACTAGATAGAGAAGGAATAAGATTGACATAATTTGGGCAGCACTCCGACTGAACATGGAAGGAATAGAACATGAACTTGAGAAGATGGGAAGATACTTGATGAAATCAACAACACACTACCTCCAGAACTATTGAAAGAATGGCACAAGGGGTAAGAAAGATTTCAGACAGCTCTCCGGTTGAGGAAGGAGGCAAAACTTGATAAGATGATAGAACTCGAATGAAAACACGACACTCCGGTTAAATGGATAAGAAAGAAAAGAACACAATCCTCACAATTCGAGATGATGAGTGAAAAGAGCAACATCACAATGCCTCCGGAAGAATGAATAGAAGATAGATCATTGGAAAGAAAAGAACGGAGAAGAAAATGACAATTTCTGCCACAAATGAACTTGGAAAGCATCCTTGCAAGGAAGGATTGAACGGAGTTGTTGGAAAATAAACAACGAAAAACACAAGTTTGTAGTGGGCTTCTGGAAAACTTCTCAAAATTGAGGCGAAATTCTGCCACTAACGGAAACAATTGCTTGTTTGAGATCAACAAAGGGATGAAAACTGCTTCCACCGAGAAGGATATGGAGAAAGCTTGGATCATTGATAAGCACCACAAATAGCAACATTCCCAATGGAAGGCTTTAGGTGAAATATAACCCAAGATAACTCCAACAAAGAGATTGATGGATTTAAAATACCTCATTCTTGAAAACAATATGAATCATGAACCATGAAGGAAATTGTCAAGAGTGACATAACACCACCACAAAAGATAAGGTAGAAAGAATTGCACTTCAGAATGCAAGATGAACAATACTTGAGCTCCTCAAAACAAAACATGTGTTTAGCACCATGTTTATTTTAGAGTAAAGCTTGGCGGATCATAACTTCGAGAGAAATCTTGAAGAACAATTGAAGAATGAAAGGAATCCTTGATGAACCACCATGTAGAGCCTCCATGAAGAACTCCGGTAATAAAAGGATGATAAAAAGAAAGAGAAGTTGAGAACATAAGGTGAAGCCTTACGATGATTTAGATGGAGCAACGAAATGAGATAAAGTGGAAAACTTGGAACTCCGAAAAAGAAAAGATGAAGCATCTCGAACCGAGAAAAATAGCATGATGAACAACTCTGGAAAGAAGAAACTAGATTACTTGGATGAAACAATAATAAGAATTACATTATGCCTATCCTTCACCAATTTAAATTGATGACAAGCAACGGATTTGGCATACTACTTATTCTCGTTGAAAAGGATTAAGGGGGGATATAGCACAAAACTTGAGAAAGGTATAGATGGAACCACCGATGGGATTTGGAAAACAATGAATGAATGAATGAATTGATACGATGACGAGGGAAGAGAAATCTTGAACGAACCACCGTAAGAATTAAAAATGGACATAGCAAAGGCACAATTCACCGGGAAGAATTGGAAAACGAATGAAGATACTTGAGGGGATTTAAATACATGAGAACGAATAAATCATGAACTGATTAGAGGGTATTTGAACGATGCACCGGTAAGATTTGGATAACGAGAGCTGAAGGCTGGAATGAATGATTCTGAGATGATGTGCTCCGGAGAATCAAACTGAAAAGACTCCTGAATAGATCCGGATGGGTGAAAAGAATTCTCACAATCTAAAATAATTATGAGAGGATGGCATCAAGCTAGAATCACGAATCTTCAAGAGAATGGCCAAGATTTAGAGGAAAAACTCTTCTTTGGTCTTCAAATGTTGAGAATGATGATGAGAACCACCATGAATTGTTGAGATACTCCGGGAGAATGAAAAGCGAAGGGTTGAACCAAAGATGAAAATGATTTGAAAGCGATCTTGGAGAAAGAATATGACTGATGATAATTCATTCTTACGTCAAACTTCAAAAGAATTTGGGAATAGCTCCGGGAAAATTAGAAGAGTCAGGTAAGATCCTGGGAAAAGACCTGTGGGTTAGGGCCCACTCAAAAGAAAACACCGTTGAACGATTTTGAAGAGAGATTGCGCCGGTTGAATTAAATGGCTTGAACGAGATAACAACCTCGAAATATCTTGAACTGATTGAGAATGGAAACACAAGTCTTCTGAGATATCTTGAGCACTCCGGATAAGAATAGAGAGAGGTGAACAATTAAGAGGTGCACCGGTATGGAAAAACATTTGCAACAAGGAAAAGAGTATGATCAAACCGCAAGCTTGAATTGGATCCACAGGAGAAGAAAAAGAATGAAGGATGATGAACTTGAAGCTCGTGAGCATCTTCACGAGGGATCACCGGATAAGAACATTGATTGAAAAGAGTGAAGAGACTTCACATGAATAAAAGGATACTTGGTTAAGTAATCTGAGTCCTTGAAGAAAAGGGGTGGGAGGGCAGGAAACAAAGGCAACTTGGGACAGATGAAATGGATACCGTTGAAGAACACTTAGAATTGATCTTGCGGATTTTGAAAATGATCGGATCCACTTGAAGAGAAGCACACCGGTTGGAAAAGAGTTGACATGACAACCTTAGTGATCAAGAAGGATTAGTACTCCCATAGAAATATGAGAACACCGCTTGAAAGGTATGGAATCAACATTTGACTTCGAAGCAACTCGAATACCACAAATAAAACAAAACAAAGGATTTGGCTTGCAGAATAAGCCGAAACAAAAATAAGATAGAGATTTCGTTCGAAGTTTTCGTGGTGGGGCCCACACGGGCTCGAGTGTACAGCACCATCATGTACAAGGCAGTGCACATGACATACGAAGTGTCCCCGAACCAGCATAGCCAAGGGTTCTTTAAGACACAACGAGACCACTGTAAAAACGACCGTGGAAAGGCGAACCACTAGATGTCAAACCCCAATCTCATATCATGCATCTGTCGAAAAGATATTCTAGGAGCTACTTGAATTCCCACCTATAAATCTCCCGAAACTTTCTGGTTATGCAATCTGGTGTTGGGGATACAGGGGAAGCAATATATATCTCACCCAAAACTAACAATACCTACATCCAAGCTGTATCCATCCGTCAACACATAACCAAGAAACCTTCGGAAATCGTGTACCTCAACCTTCGAAAAGCATCCGTTATACGAGTTATGGCAATACTCCCGAACTCCCCAGTACTGGGTGATGTCGAGGTTATCTCACCAACAACTGGATAAAAGAGATTTTCGATGTCAGCAAAACTCAGGTATTCCAGAACTGCAACGATAAAATTGTGACGACAACACCTCGGAGCTCAACTCCCCGGGTCAAAGCCACATAATAGACAGGAGGCACTAAGAACAATGTTCTCGTCACAAAACCATCGGAACGATTCCAAGATACCCACGTGATCCTAAAAAAATTTGAGTGAAATTTGAGGAGAGGAAAGACAAAACATCTACGTCACGAGACCTCACCAGAGCGACGAAGGGGCTGAGGAGTAAAAAGAATCCTACTCTCCGATATATATACTCCTAAGACTCAAAATAGTTTTCTTCTAGACTCAACAACGGCCAACAATCAAGGGGGCTCCTAGGGTCGGTCGAGGCTCTGATTACCAACTTGTCACGCCCAATATGCGACCCTATCCAAAAGGAACTCGAAGGTCCCACCAAGGATAGACCCGCATATTGAAACGCTTTTGCAAGGTGGATATCATTACATCAACATTACATAATAGATGGGGATACATACAAAAGGCATACAATGCCACATGAATACAACATCACAATACATAAGAGCATCATCCGACTACGGATGAAACACAAACAGAAACTCAAACGACATCCACCCTGCTTGCCCAGGCTGCCAACATGGAACCTATCCCCTGATCGAAGAAGCAGAAGAAGAACTCAGCGCAAGCAAGCATCGCTCTCGCGTCATGATCATCGGATAACCTGTACCTTCAACTGTTGTTGTAGTAATCTGTGAGCCATGAGGACTCAGCAATCCCATTACCATGGGTATCAAGACTAGCAAAGCTTAAAGGGAAAGGAAGTGGTAAAGTGGTGAGGTTGCAGCAGCGACTAAGCATATATGGTGGCTAACATACGCAATTAAGAGCGAGAAGAGAGCAAAAGGAACGGTCGTCAACTAGTAATGATCAAGAAGTGATCCTGAACTCCTACTTACGTCAAACATAACACAGAAACCGTGTTCACTTCCCGGACTCCGCCGAGAAGAGACCATCACGGCTACACACACGATTGATGCATTTTAGTTCGGATCTGGTGTAAAGTTATCTACAACCGGACATTAACAAATTCCCATCTGCCTATAACCGCAAGCACGACTTTTGAAAGATTATACCCCGCAGGGGTGTCCCAACTTAGCCCATGACAAGCTCTCATGATCAACGAAGGAATAGACCTTCTCCCAGGAAGACCCGATCAGACTCGGAATCCCGGTTTACAAGACATTTCGACAATGGTAAAACAAGACCAGCAAAGCCGCCCGATGCGCCGACAATCCCGATAGGAGCTGCACATATCTCGTTCTCAGGGCAACACTAGATGAGCAATCCGTACAACTAAAACCAGACCTCAAGTTTCCCTGAGGGGGCACTGCAAAGGGCTCTAGTTCGGGCCAACACTTAGACAAGCACTGGCCCGGGGGGGGGGGGCTGTAATAAAGATGACCCTTGGGTTAATTACTCCCAAGGGAAATATAGGTGGTGGTGAGGCAAATGGTAAAACCAATGTTGGGCCTTGCTGGAGGAGTTTTATTCAAAGCGAACTGTCGAGGGGGTCCCATAAATCACCCGACCGCGTCAGGAACACAAAATACGGGAACATAACACCGGTATGACGGAAACTAGGGCGGCAAGAGTGGAACAAAACACCAGGCATAAGGCCGAGCCTTCCACCCTTTACCAAATATATAGATGCATTAATAATATAAGAGATATTGTGATATCCCAACCAAAATCCTGTCCACCATGGAGAAATCTTCAACTTCACCTGCAACTAACAACGCTATAAGAGGGCTGAGCAAAGCAGTAACATAGCCAAGCAATGGTTTGCTAGGAATGGTGTCAAAGGTTAGAGGTTCATGGCAATTTGGGGAGGCTTGATAAACAGGTGATAGGTAGCACAACATAGCGATAGAACGAAGCAACTAGCATAGCAATGATAGTAGTGAGATCCAGGGTAGCGGTCATCTTGCCTGAAATCTCGCTAGGAAGAAGAACGAGTCCATGAAGAAGACAAGCGGAAGTAGTCGAACGAATCCTCACAATCGCAACATTACCGGAACTAAGAAGCAACACCGGAAAGAAACAAACAACATGGTAAATGCACAAGCATAAACATGGCATGATGCACAAACAAATATGATGCATGTCCGGTTTAATAAGGCATGGTATGGCAAAGTGCAACAAAGAATACTACAAGTTAAGTGGAGCTCGATATGCAACGAGTTGCATATTGACAAAACAGCACATGCAATTATTTAGTTTGATCTCGGTTATGTACCCAACATTAAATGTTGTTAAACATGGCAAGAGGTGAAACATAATAAAACTACCTATCTAAGCAAGTTTAAATGAGGCCGGAATAACAAAACAACAATTCCGGAAAATCCCCATGTGCATATTTTAGATTCGGTACTGTTCTGCCCTAAACACAATTTTATTGTTGTTAAACAGGAAAATAAAGTGCACCATGTTAATCTAGGCATTTTTCCACCCCATTTACATATAAAGTTTATTTAAAACCGAGCTACGGTTAGTTAGTTATGAAATAAAGCATTTTATCATGGCATTATGCAAAATAAACACAAACAGCTTGTTAAACATTTTTAACATAGGTGAAAGTGGCATATTATTAATTTACACAATTTTCTGAGCATTTTACATATTTAAACCATTTTAATCCGATGCACGGTTATTTACTTGTGAGCAATTCAAAATAATGACATCCTCCTGTAATTATGCATGCACTAGATAATTAGCAAATCGCAGAACGAAAAAAAACTACTCTGGGACGAATCTGGCTGGGCCAGCAGTGTATAGGAGAGGGGCGCTGGAGGTGCTCACCCTTGGGCCAGGGCCCAGGCTGATGGAGAGGCCGAGCGAGGTCAGATCTGGCTTGGGTTGGGACTTGGCGCGGCTGCGGCTGGGGAGGCCCACGCGGGAGGGGCGCGTTGGGCCTGGAGGCCGCTGGCCCAGGCGCTGGAGGCGATCGAAGGCCTCCTGGTCCACGCGTGCGGGTCAACGCACGCGGTTGAGCGCTCGTTCTCGAACCGCTGCTCGAAGCAGGGGAAGGAGAGGATGCAACGGCGCCGGGCTTGGCGCAGCTGCAGATGGCGCCGGGGACGGGGAAACGGGCGGAGGTGGTCGGGATCGTCCAGATCCGGGGCCGAAAGACGAGCTCCGGCCGGATCCAAGTCGAGGACGGCGGCTCCTTCCAGAACGGCGCCGGCGAAGCCCTGCAGAGTGGGAGGGAGAGAGAGATCGTGAGGCTGGGCGAGGAGAGATGGAGAGAGATGGCGAGGGCGGTGCGACCTGGCAGGGCGCTTCGGGCAGAGGGACGAGGCTGAGGCGGAGGCGCGCGGCGGCCGGTGGCGCATCGGGCGGCGGCGAGGCGAACGGGAGGAGCTCCTCTCCTCCCTGGATCGATGAGGCACAGGGGCACGGGCTCGGGGATGGGCCCTGATGGGCTTGGCGGGCCCTCCCCGGGCCTGGACGGGCTGCGGCGAGGGGAACGCCAGGGGGCGCTGGGAGGCCGCGTGGCGATCCCTGGTTGGCGGGGAGCGATGGCCGGGCGGCGGCTGACCGCTCAGGATATGCCACGTGGCGGAGGTGGGCTGGAGGGCGCCGGATTTGGAAGGGGAAGGCGGCGGCGCGGCCCCCGAGGTGGGAGGAGGGGGGTTAGGGCGACCAGATTTGGAAGGAGGGGGGTTTAAATAGGAAAGGGGGGCTAGGGTTTAGTCTCTAGGGGGGTTTTGGAGCGTTTCGGGGCCTCACATCAACATCGGACGGCTCCGGATCGAGGGGAAGTGTAGGAGGGCTAGACGGGCTGTGATGAGAGGCCTCGAGCTGAGAGGAGAGAAGAGAAGAGAGGCCCGGCAACAGTTTCCGAATACCGAAAACGTCTGACGCTAGACCGACTATATCGCGGTTATAAATATAATGGTTGGGCAGTCAAACGGACTCCGAATGCGACGAAACTTGGCAGGCGGCCTGTCTACACTATAATAAGACCGCATGACAAGTTGCAACCCATTCCGAGAACATTTTTATGCCACTTATAAAATAATATTTCGGAGGTGCCGCGAGCGCGTGCGAGTGTGGTCTGGAGTCCGAACGGACAAAGGAGAGAACCGGGAGAACCCGAACGGATGCAAGTTTTGAAAAACATGCGGATGAAATGCAGATGATGACATGAGACGAGATGCATATCAAGGACAAAATGCAAAACAACAGACAAAAACCCAACCACGGAGGAAAATAACATATCGCATCTCCGGAAAAGGCAAGAGTTGGAGTTACGAATATGGAAAGTTGTATCCGGGGCGTTACAACACTCCACCACTATGAGAGGATCTCGTCCCGAGATCTAGGATGGCACCGGAGGGAAAAGGAAGAGGAAGATAAGAGGTAAACTAAGTTGCTTCTTTGACGAACGAGTGAAACCATGAACCTTGAGAGGTTGAGCAAAATGAAAGAAATAAAACAACGAAGATGAACGAGATTGCAAACAATCCGTTACGAAAGAGGAACAAGGAACATTACGATAACTTGAAGGTTGCAAAGACATGAATCAAGAGTTTGTTGGACAAGATAGAATTCGAAACCACTCCGGTTACAACTAGATAGAGAAGGAATAAGATTGACATAATTTGGGCAGCACTCCGACTGAACATGGAAGGAATAGAACATGAACTTGAGAAGATGGGAAGATACTTGATGAAATCAACAACACACTACCTCCAGAACTATTGAAAGAATGGCACAAGGGGTAAGAAAGATTTCAAACAGCTCTCCGGTTGAGGAAGGAGGCAAAACTTGATAAGATGATAGAACTCGAATGAAAACACGACACTCCGGTTAAATGGATAAGAAAGAAAAGAACACAATCCTCACAATTCGAGATGATGAGTGAAAAGAGCAACATCACAATGCCTCCGGAAGAATGAATAGAAGATAGATCATTGGAAAGAAAAGAACGGAGAAGAAAATGACAATTTCTGCCACAAATGAACTTGGAAAGCATCCTTGCAAGGAAGGATTGAACGGAGTTGTTGGAAAATAAACAACGAAAAACACAAGTTTGTAGTGGGCTTCTGGAAAACTTCTCAAAATTGAGGCGAAATTCTGCCACTAACGGAAACAATTGCTTGTTTGAGATCAACAAAGGGATGAAAACTGCTTCCACCGAGAAGGATATGGAGAAAGCTTGGATCATTGATAAGCACCACAAATAGCAACATTCCCAATGGAAGGCTTTAGGTGAAATATAACCCAAGATAACTCCAACAAAGAGATTGATGGATTTAAAATACCTCATTCTTGAAAACAATATGAATCATGAACCATGAAGGAAATTGTCAAGAGTGACATAACACCACCACAAAAGATAAGGTAGAAAGAATTGCACTTCAGAATGCAAGATGAAGAATACTTGAGCTCCTCAAAACAAAACATGTGTTTAGGACCATGTTTATTTTAGAGTAAAGCTTGGCGGATCATAACTTCGAGAGAAATCTTGAAGAACAATTGAAGAATGAAAGGAATCCTTGATGAACCACCATGTAGAGCCTCCATGAAGAACTCCGGTAATAAAAGGATGATAAAAAGAAAGAGAAGTTGAGAACATAAGGTGAAGCCTTACGATGATTTAGATGGAGCAACGAAATGAGATAAAGTGGAAAACTTGGAACTCCGAAAAAGAAAAGATGAAGCATCTCGAACCGAGAAAAATAGCATGATGAACAACTCTGGAAAGAAGAAACTAGATTACTTGGATGAAACAATAATAAGAATTACATTATGCCTATCCTTCACCAATTTAAATTGATGACAAGCAACGGATTTGGCATACTACTTATTCTCGTTGAAAAGGATTAAGGGGGGATATAGCACAAAACTTGAGAAAGGTATAGATGGAACCACCGATGGGATTTGGAAAACAATGAATGAATGAATGAATTGATACGATGATGAGGGAAGAGAAATCTTGAACGAACCACCCAAAGAATTAAAAATGGACATAGCAAAGGCACAATTCACCGGGAAGAATTGGAAAACGAATGAAGATACTTGAGGGGATTTAAATACATGAGAACGAATAAATCATGAACTGATTAGAGGGTATTTGAACGATGCACCGGTAAGATTTGGATAACGAGAGCTGAAGGCTGGAATGAATGATTCTGAGATGATGTGCTCCGGAGAATCAAACTGAAAAGACTCCTGAATAGATCCGGATGGGTGAAAAGAATTCTCACAATCTAAAATAATTATGAGAGGATGGCATCAAGCTAGAATCACGAATCTTCAAGAGAATGGCCAAGATTTAGAGGAAAAACTCTTCTTCGGTCTTCAAATGTTGAGAATGATGATGAGAACCACCATGAATTGTTGAGATACTCTGGGAGAATGAAAAGCGAAGGGTTGAACCAAAGATGAAAATGATTTGAAAGCGATCTTGGAGAAAGAATATGACTGATGATAATTCATTCTTACGTCAAACTTCAAAAGAATTTGGGAATAGCTCCGGGAAAATTAGAAGAGTCAGGTAAGATCCTGGGAAAAGACCTGTGGGTTAGGGCCCACTCAAAAGAAAACACCGTTGAACGATTTTGAAGAGAGATTGCACTGGTTGAATTAAATGGCTTGAATGAGATAACAACCTCGAAATATCTTGAACTGATTGAGAATGGAAACACAAGTCTTCTGAGATATCTTGAGCACTCCGGATAAGAATAGAGAGAGGTGAACAATTAAGAGGTGCACCGGTATGGAAAAGCATTTGCAACAAGGAAAAGAGTATGATCAAACCGCAAGCTTGAATTGGATCCACAGGAGAAGAAAAAGAACGAAGTATGATGAACTTGAAGCTCGTGAGCATCTTCACGAGGGATCACCGGATAAGAACATTGATTGAAAAGAGTGAAGAGACTTCACATGAATAAAAGGATACTTGGTTAAGTAATCTGAGTCCTTGAAGAAAAGGGGTGGGAGGGCAGGAAAGAAAGGCAACTTGGGACAGATGAAATGGATACCGTTGAAGAACACTTAGAATTGATCTTGCGGATTTTGAAAATGATCGGATCCACTTGAAGAGAAGCACACCGGTTGGAAAAGAGTTGACATGACAACCTTAGTGATCAAGAAGGATTAGTACTCCCATAGAAATATGAGAACACCGCTTGAAAGGTATGGAATCAACATTTGACTTCGAAGCAACTCGAATACCACAAATAAAACAAAACAAAGGGTTTGGCTTGCAGAATAAGCCGAAACAAACATAAGATAGAGATTTCGTTCGAAGTTTTCGTGGTGGGGCCCACACGGGCTCGAGTGTACAGCACCATCATGTACAAGGCAGTGCACATGACATACGAAGTGTCCCCGAACCAGCATAGCCAAGGGTTCTTTAAGACACAACGAGACCACTGTAAAAACGACCGTGGAAAGGCGAACCACTAGACGTCAAACCCCAATCTCATATCATGCATCTGTCGAAAAGATATTCTAGGAGCTACTTGAATTCCCACCTATAAAACTCCCGAAACTTTCTGGTTATGCAATCTGGTGTTGGGGATACAGGGGAAGCAATATATATCTCACCCAAAACTAACAATACCTACATCCAAGCTGTATCCATCCGTCAACACATAACCAAGAAACCTTCGGAAATCGTGTACCTCAACCTTCGAAAAGCATCCATTATACGAGTTATGGCAATACTCCCGAACTCCCCAATACTGGGTGATGTCGAGGTTATCTCACCAACAACTGGATAAAAGAGATTTTCGATGTCGGCAAAACTCAGGTATTCCAGAACTGCAACGATAAAATTGTGACGACAACACCTCGGAGCTCAACTCCCCGGGTCAAAGCCACATAATAGACAGGAGGCACCAAGAACAATGTTCTCGTCACCAAACCATCGGAACGATTCCAAGATACCCGCGTGATCCTAACAAAAATTTGAGTGAAATTTGAGGAGAGGAAAGACAAAACGTCTACGTCAGGAGACCTCACCAAAGCGACGAAGGGGCTGAGGAGTAAAAAGAATCCTACTCTCCGATATATATACTCCTAAGACTCAAAATAGTTTTCTTCTAGACTCAACAACGGCCAACAATCAAGGGGGCTCCTAGGGTCGGTCGAGGCTCTGATTACCAACTTGTCACGCCCAATATGCGACCCTATCCAAAAGGAACTCGAAGGTCCCACCAAGGATAGACCCGCATATTGAAACGCTTTTGCAAGGTGGATATCATTACAGCAACATTACATAATAGATGGGGATACATACAAAAGGCATACAATGCCACATGAATACAACATCACAATACATAAGAGTATCATCCGACTACGGATGAAACACAAACAGAAACTCAAACGACATCCACCCTGCTAGCCCAGGCTGCCAACATGGAACCTATCCCCTGATCGAAGAAGCAGAAGAAGAACTCAACGCAAGCAAGCATCGCTCTCGCGTCATGATCATCGGATAACCTGTACCTGCAACTATTGTTGTAGTAATCTGTGAGCCACGAGGACTCAGCAATCCCATTACCATGGGTATCAAGACTAGCAAAGCTTAAAGGGAAAGGAAGTGGTAAAGTGGTGAGGTTGCAGCAGCGACTAAGCATATATGGTGGCTAACATACGCAATTAAGAGCGAGAAGAGAGCAAAAGGAACGGTCGTCAACTAGTAATGATCAAGAAGTGATCCTGAACTCCTACTTACGTCAAACATAACACAGAAACCGTGTTCACTTCCCGGACTCCGCCGAGAAGAGACCATCACGGCTACACACACGGTTGATGCATTTTAATTCGGATCTGGTGTCAAGTTATCTACAACCGGACATTAACAAATTCCCATCTGCCTATAACCGCAAGCACGACTTTTGAAAGATTATACCCTGCAGGGGTGTCCCAACTTAGCCCATGACAAGCTCTCGTGATCAACGAAGGAATAGACCTTCTCCCAGGAAGACCCGATTAGACTCGGAATCCCGGTTTACAAGACATTTCGACAATGGTAAAACAAGACCAGCAAAGCCGCCGGATGCGCCGACAATCCCGATAGGAGCTGCACATATCTCGTTCTCAGGGCAACACTGGATGAGCAATCCGTACAACTAAAACCAGACCTCAAGTTTCCCTGAGGGGGCACTGCAAAGGGCTTTAGTTCGGACCAACACTTAGACAAGCACTGGCCCGAGGGGGGGGGGCTGTAATAAAGATGACCCTTGGGTTAATTACTCCCAAGGGAAATATAGGTGGTGGTGAGGCAAATGGTAAAACCAATGTTGGGCCTTGCTGGAGGAGTTTTATTCAAAGCGAACTGTCGAGGGGGTCCCATAAATCACCCGACCGCGTAAGGAACACAAAATCCGGGAACATAACACCGGTATGAAGGAAACTAGGGCGGCAAGAGTGGAACAAAACACCAGGCATAAGGCCGAGCCTTCCACCCTTTACCAAATATATAGATGCGTTAATAATATAAGAGATATTGTGATATCCCAACCAAAATCCTGTCCACCATGGAGAAATCTTCCACTTCACCTGCAACTAACAACGCTATAAGAGGGCTGAGCAAAGCAGTAACATAGCCAAGCAATGGTTTGCTAGGAATGGTGTCAAAGGTTAGAGGTTCATGGCAATTTGGGGAGGCTTGATAAACAGGTGATAGGTAGCGCAACATAGCGATAGAATGAAGCAACTAGCATAGCAATGATAGTAGTGAGATCCATGGTAGCGGTCATCTTGCCTGAAATCCCGCTAGGAAGAAGAACGAGTCCATGAAGAAGACAAGCGGAAGTAGTCAAACGAATCCTCACAATCGCAACATTACCGGAACTAAGAAGCAACACCGGAAAGAAACAAACAACATGGTAAATGCACAAGCATAAACATGGCATGATGCACAAACAAGTATGATGCATGTCCGGTTTAATAAGGCATGGTATGGAAAAGTGCAACAAACAATACTACAAGTTAAGTGGAACTCGATATGCAACGAGTTGCATATTGACAAAACACCACATGCAATTATTTAGTTTGATCTCGGTTGTGTACCCAACAATATTAAATGTTGTTAAACATGACGAGAGGTGAAACATAATAAAACTACCTATCTAAGCAAGTTTAAATGAGGCCGGAACAACAAAACAACAATTCCGGAAAATCCCCATGTGCATATTTTAGATTCGGTATTGTTCTGCCCTAAACACAATTTTATTGTTGTTAAACAGGAAAATAAAGTGCACCATGTTAATCTAGGCATTTTCCACCCCATTTACATATAAAGTTTATTTAAAACCAAGCTACGGTTAGTTAGTTATGAAATAAAGCATTTTAGCATGGCATTATGCAAAATAAACACAAACAACATGTTAAACATTTTTAACATAGATGAAAGTGGCATATTATTAATCTACACAACTTTCTGAGCATTTTACATATTTAAACCATTTTAATCCGATGCACGGTTATTTACTTGTGAGCAATTCAAAATAATGGCATCCTCCTGTAATTATGCATGCACTGGATAATTAGCAAATCGCAGAACGGAAAAAACTACTCTGGGCCGAATCTGGCTAGGCCAGCAGTGTACAGGAGAGGGGCACTGGAGGTGCTCACCCTTGGGCCAGGGCCCAGGCTGATGGAGAGGCCGAGCGAGGTCGGATCTGGCTTGGGTTGGGCCTTGGCGCGGCTGCGGCTGGGGAGGCCCACGCGGGAGGGGCGCGTTGGGCCTGGAGGCCGCTGGCCCAGGCGCTGGAGGCGATCGAAGGCCTCCTGGTCCACGCGTGCGCGGTCAACGCACGCGGTCGAGCGCTCGTTCTCGAACCGCTGCTCGAAGCAGGGGAAGGAGAGGATGCAATGGCGCCGGGCTTGGCGGAGCTGCAGATGGCGCCGGGGACGGGGAAACGGGCGGAGGTGGTCGGGATCGTCCAGATCCGGGGCCGGAAGACGAGCTCCGGCCGGATCCAAGTCGAGGACGGCGGCTCCTTCCAGAACGGCGCCGGCGAAGCCCTGCAGAGTGGGAGGGAGAGAGAGATTGTGAGGCTGGGCGAGGAGAGATGGAGAGAGATGGCGAGGGCGGCGCGACCTGGCAGGGCGCTTCGGGCGGAGGGACGAGGCTGAGGCGGAGGCGCGCGGCGGCCGGCGGCGCATCAGGCGGCGGCGAGGCGAACGAGAGGAGCTCCTCTCCTCCCTGGATCGACGAGGCACAGGGGCACGGGCTCGGGGACGGGCCCCGATGGGCTTGGCGGGCCCTCCCCGGGCCTGGACGGGCTGCAGCGAGGGGAACGCCAAGGGGCGCTGGGAGGCCGCGTGGCGATCCCTGGTTGGCGGGGAGCGATGGCCGGGCGGCGGCTGACCGCTCAGGACGTGCCACATGGCGGAGGTGGGCTGGAGGGCGCCGGATTTGGAAGGGGAAGGCGGCGGCGCGGCCCCCGAGGTGGGAGGAGGGGGGTTAGGGCGAGCAGATTTGGAAGGAGGGGGTTTAAATAGGAAAGGGGGGCTAGGGTTTAGTCTCTAGGGGGTTTTGAAGCGTTTCGGGGCCTCAGATCGACATCGGACGGCTCCGGATCGAGGGGAAGTGTAGGAGGGCTAGACGGGCTGTGATGAGAGGCCTCGAGCTGAGAGGAGAGAAGAGAAGAGAGGCCCGGCAACAGTTTCCGAATACCGAAAACGTCTGACGCTAGACCGACTATATCGCGGTTATAAATATAACGGTTGGGCAGTCAAACGGACTCCAAATGCGACGAAACTTGGCAGGCGGCCTGTCTACACTATAATAAGACCGCATGACAAGTTGCAACCCATTCCGAGAACATTTTTATGCCACTTATAAAATAATATTTCGGAGGTGCCGCGGGCGCGTGCGAGTGTGGTCTAGAGTCCGAACGGACAAAGGAGAGAACCGGGAGAACCCGAACGGATGCAAGTTTTGAAAAACATGCGGTTGAAATGCAGATGATGACATGAGACGAGATGCATAACAAGAACAAAATGCAAAACAACAGACAAAAACCCAATCACGGAGGAAAATAACATATCGCATCTCCGGAAAAGGCAAGAGTTAGAGTTACGAATATGGAAAGTTGTATCCGGGGCGTTACAGAATATGCATAACAAAATGATAACTACCCATCCAAAACAAGAAGCAAAGACAACAAGTCATTCAAAGAGGGACGATCCAACACCATCATAATTTGCAGCCCTGCTTCAGCGACCAGTGATCCGGAGACACCGATACTCCACCCTTTCGACGCAATAGCCAAATTACCTATCAACCTGAAGGCTTGAACCACATCACTGCTTGTTGTAATTGAGACATCCAAGGATCAAAGTTAATCCGGATGCATTTGTCATTCTCACACTACTAGGGAAAAGCTTATACACAGACGCTTACTATTAGCGAGGGTTAAAAACCCTCGCTACTGCTACTTACCAGTAGTGTAGGTTTTTAAACCTCGCTACTACTAAGTTGATAGCAGTAGCGCGGGTTTTTAACCCTCGCTACTACTAAGCGGTCTCTACCGTGCCCCCAGGACATGCCATAGTAGTAGCGCGGGTTTTTAACCCTCGCTACTACTAAGTTGATAGCAGCAGCGTTGGTTTTTAACCCTCGCTACTACTAAGTGGTCTCTACCGTGCCCCTGGACCATGCCATAGTAGTAGCGATGGTTATAAACCCGCGCTACTACTAAGTTTTTACCCCTCGCTACTACCAATCGTTCTCAACCGTGCCCCTCGGGGACATGCCATAGTAGTAGCAAGGGGTAAAACCCCGTG
>NC_041381.1:619999092-620029769 GCF_002162155.2 Triticum dicoccoides
AATAAAATAAAATGATGAAAATGTCAAAAAAATAAAAGAAAATAAGTTTTCCATGAAAATGATGAAAATAAGTTTCAAACTCTACCCCCCCGGGGAACCCCGTTAAACATTTTCAAAATCCTCAAAAACCTAACAGAAAAAAAGTTACGGGGCTTTTAAGATCTGGAGGCAAAAAAATTCAAAAAAAATTCAGTTTTTTTAATTTTTGTTAAATCTGGTCAAACTATGGTCAAACTAATTATTCAAGAATATTAGTGTTACTAAATAATTATTTCAATTTTTTTGAATTTTGATCAAATCTGGTCAAACTATGGTCAAACTGTGGTCAAACACTGGTCAAACTAATTATTCAACAAATATTAGTGTTACTAAATATTAGTGTTATTTTTTAGAACAATAGTTTCAAACTCAAACAGTGAAATGTGTGACTTCATGCTCAAGCTAAATTCCTGAGGTTAATAGGATTGACATCTTACTATTGTCAGGAAAACAACAAGTGCAGACTTGGAAACGAGGGAGAATAGAACCCGGAAGTTAAGCGTGCTCAGGCTGGAGTAGTGAGAGGATGGGTGACCGTTCGGGAAGTTAGATGATTTGGAATGATGAGGGGTGATTAGAGATTAGAGATTAAATTGAGCAGCGATGAGGGGTGATTAGAGATTGGAGGTTAAAATAATTCAGAAATTTGAAAATTAGGGAAAAATCGATTTTTTTTTCAAAAAAATTCAAAAAAAATCAGAGATTAGAGATTAGTAGTAGCGCAGATTTTTACCCACGCTACTACTAACGGACGTAGTAGTAGCGCGGGTGGCACCCGCCCTACTGCTATACGTTAGCTGTAGCGCCTTATTAGTAGCGCCGGCCCCCGCGCTACTAATAGGCCCAAAACCCGCGCTGCTCCTAGACTTTTCCCTAGTTGTGTCACCTTCTTTTGGCTGCAGGATGTATCATTGACAATCCGGGGAGTTTGCTCCCGAACTCCTAGGGCTCGCCGTGTAGACACAGTTTTCCATAGCAAACAGAGCCTCTCTGCCCTCAAGGTCCTTGCCAACGGTGATCTCCTGGTTAATCGGATAATTGAGTCCGAGAAATAGAGTGTGTGAACCAAGGCTGTTTACCCGCCTCCAACTCAAAAATCCTGAAGGCCCCAACAAGCTGGTATCCTGCTCATAGACGTAACAGCCACTGTCCGGATACTCACGTATTTCATGGTTCTTGTATATAGTGGGGTTTTTGCAATATAACTTTGCTGGCTCATGTGTCCGAATGATCATCAGCCTTTTGCCTTCGTCTAATCGAGCGAGAAACCAGTTGTGCTTCCCTATTTTTGGCAAAGCTGGTGTGATTACAAAGGGCAGTAACTGTAGGGACACTGCATCATATCAAAAAGGACAGGCATTGTTAATGTAAGATCAACATTGTTCAGAGTATGAGTAGGATAATGCAAGAAACAACATTGATATGTCCCTGTTGGGCATAAAATATAGGGAGAAGTATACTGGGTTTGAAAATATAGAAGTGTCATGCATGGTTATACTCATGTTATCTCGCAATCGATTCTTGATAGGAAACTACCATGTCATGCATGTTATGTAATCATGTTCTGTCCTCACAAAGAAATTCTTCAAGGTAACTAACAGACCATGCATTGTTATATACTCGTGTTCTGTGGGCAAATTTTTTGTGAGGATATTATTCTAGCCATTGATTGCTGAAGGGCGAATATAGGTATGTACACATGGTAAGCATTACCGTATTTCACTACTTCCAAATATAGAGTTCTCCATATGCATATTTACTTCCCTAATGTATGGTTAGATGAACCAACAGTGTGGTGCATGTTTGTACATCATGAAAATGAGGAAACTAACATGGCCATTGATACACACTCATATTTACTAGTAGTATATAAATTACTGTAAAATAAGGAGAATATCCACATATTCCTAACCGTTTGATTATTCAGGGGTACAAATTGGCTGTAATGACATGGTCACAATCACGTGAATTAACTCATTCCAAATATAGCTGATTTACGACATCTCTAATACATTTCCATAGTTCTACTCAAATTCTGCTCAAATAGGGATATGCCAATCATCACAAAAAGTTCAAACAGTGTCATGGCGTCATCATTAACATGAGACGGAAACAACTTACACGCGCCGTCCTAGCAATACGTGGTGCCATCTGCTTTGTCGATCGCGTAGATGATGCCATTGTGTTCAATAGCATCACAGAAGTGTGTGTCAGCTTTGACGATGATCCACTGCAAGCTGAGTTGTCTCCAGCTAAAGAAGGCACCGGCATAAAGATAGGCGAGTCCGCGGTCGAACAAGGCAATTAGCTTGAAGTCTATGTAATTCACATGTTGTGTGGGCACTTGGTAGATTACAATCTTCTGTAAAACAAGGTCCGTCCAATTGACGTGGTAATCTAGATGACTTGGAACGCGATGGTAAAACTCTATATAATCCAACGGAGGAAGGATAATCTCATGGGAGATCTGGAAGTTCACAAGCACCAACTTTTTACCGTCTTCTCTGAAGGCAGCCATCTAGTGGGAGTTCATGCCGACCTAGTACATACCTGCCAAGAAGTTTCGGGCGATGGTGATCGGATCGAAGTCGAGGAAAATGTTGTACGGCGACCCACTACATACCTGCAAAGAAGTTTTGGCTAATGGATATTAGATTGAAGTCGAGGGGCATCATGTATGCCTCCGTATCATGGTGAGCAAATCTTGCAAGACCAGATAGCAGCAAGCAGGGTGTCTTGAAAATCTTAGGCCTCACTTCGATGATGGTCGTGTGCATGTCCCTCGAGCATGCAGCCAGCCGCAGGGCGCTCAACATATCCATACACGAACAACAGAGGTCGAGGATGTCACTGGGGAGATTGCTCTAATCGTAGCTCATATGGATGCTGCGCGGTTCGCGTTCGGACATGGTGGATTTTGGAAGGTGGGGGTTTTGGGGGGCTTGATTTACGGGGGAGAAGGCTATCGGTGCTAGAGCAGCTAGCGAGGGAATAGTGGTACTGGGGGAGGCGAGCGAGGCGACGGTACACGGGGGTACAGTGAGATGGAGACGGAGATGGAGATGGAGTGGTGCTATGGGAAGGGAGAGGGAGACGAGGCGAGTCATGCTAATGTGCTATACAGTGGTGGTGACAGAGTGCATAGTACATAGGGTGAGGCTGACTTTGGTAACCCAAACACGCCGCCTGGACTAGTGTCAGGCACATGGTGTTGTCACTTCACTGTGAGGACTAGATGAATAGTATTTTAACCATCAAGTGTACCACATTTGTACTACTACTACTAGTAGTAGTAGGAACATGAGTACTCCTGTACTGTATAGCGGAAATAGGTCTTCCGTGCTAGCATGCCTGTTCACTTCATCCTCCAGGTATCATCCATATTGTGAGAAGAACAAAATTCTCGTGCATGCGGAAGCGCGAAGATGGGCCTTTTCTTTTTTGAGGATAACCGTGTATTCCTTAACCAGAGAATGATGTGTCTCCCACGCAGAGCCAATATCCATCTGAACCAGCTATGACACATTTTTATCTGTTTGCACAGGACCCACCTATCAGGAAAGGTGCAGAAATAAAAAGGAATCATAAAATGTCTCGCCACGGTGATTCGAAAGAGTGACCTCAACTAGCCAGTGGCACAAGTAGGCTGGAAGGATGGGCACGTACATGAACAAGTACGACTCCTTAGTCTACGCGCATAGCCTTGTCGTTTCATCTACCTAGCCGTCTAATCATCTGCCTACACACCACTTCTCCCATTTACTTCTCCATCAGGAACCGATTTTCCTCGGCTTCTTCACCTCTCATTCGTATTCATTTGCATCCAAACCCCATTGCATTCACATTGTTTTAACCTCTTCATATACTCCTGGAGTAATTCTGAAGCCCTTTAAATAATCATCTACTTCTGTTAAACTAGCCATCTAATCCTAGTTGTCCAAACCATAGCCCTTCATTCCAGCGGTTCCAAATGGTGAAAGAGATCGGGATGCAGGTTTTTAGTGTCCAACATGTCCTCGTCAAAGGCTTGTTCAGCATAGTTGCCACTGTCACCATCCACCCAAGGGTTGTTCGGAAGTGGCTCAAAAATGCATCCAACTCCCTCAAAAAGGTTGAGATGCAGGTCATCGGTCTCGATGCAGAGTACACGGAGCGTGCCACTGGGAAGATCCAACGCGCCGCCGTCCTTCAGCTGTGTGATACGTCTCCAACATATCTATAATTTTTGATTCCTCCATGCTACTTTATCTACTGTTTTAGGCAATATTGGGCTTTATTATCCACTTTTATATTATTTTTGGGACTAACCTATTAACCGGAGGCCCAACCCAGATTTGTTGTTTTATGCCTATTTTACTGTTTCGAGGAAAAGGAATATCAGACGGAGTCAAAACGGAATGAAATCAACTAGAGAAGTTAATTTTGGAAGGAAACCCACCTGATGGACTTGGAGTGCATGTCAGGGGAGTCCCGGGCTGCCCACGAGGGTGGGGGGCGCCCCCTAGGCGCGCCCCCTGGGCGCGCCCCCTGCTTCGTGAGCACCCCGGAGGTCCACCGACGTACCCCTTGCACCAATATATACCTACGTACCCTAAAACTTCCAGAACAGAAGATAGATCGGGAGTTCCACCGCCGCAAGCCTCTGTATCCACAAAAACCAACCGGGAGCCTGTTCTGGCACCCTGCCGGAGGGGGATCCCATCACCGGAGGCCATCTTCATCATCCCGACGCTATCCATGACGAGGAGGGAGTAGTTCACCCTCGGGGCTGAGGGTATGTACCAGTAGCTATGTGTTTGATCTCTCTCTCTCTCTCATGTTCCCTCTATGGCACGATCTTGATGTATCCCGAGCTTTGCTATTGTAGTTGAATCTTATGATGTTTCTTCCCCTCTACTCTCTTGTGATGAATTGAGTTTCCCCTTTGAAGTTATCTTATCGGATTGAGTCTTTTATGAGAACACTTGATGTATGTCTTGCCGTGATTATCTGTGGTGATAATGGGATATCATGTGCCACTTGATATATGTTTTGGTGATCAACTTGCGGGTTTCGTGACATTAGGGAACCTATGCATAGGGGTTGGCACACGTTCTTGACTCTCCGGTAGTAGCTTTGGGGCACTCTTTGAAGTACTTTTATGTTGGTTGGATGAATCTGAGATTGTGTGACGCATATAGTATAATCATGCCCACGGATACTTGAGGTGACAATGGAGTATCTAGGATACATTAGGGTTTTGGTTGATTTGTGTCTTAAGGTGTTATTCTAGTATGAACTCTATGATGGATTGAGTGGAAAGAATAGCTTTATGTTATTTTACTACGAACTCTTGAATAGATAGAACATAAAGGATAACTTTGAGGTGGTTTCGTACCCTACCATAATCTCTACGTTTGTTCTCCACTATTAGTGGCTTTGGAGTGACTCTTTGTTGCATGTTGAGGGCCTGTTATATGATCGATCTATGTTATTATTGTTGAGAGAACTTGCACTAGTGAAAGTATGAACCCTAGGCCTTGTTTCCTATCATTGCAATACTGTTTACGCTCACTTTTATCGCTTGCTACCTTGCTGTTTTTATTATTTTAGCTTACAAAAACCTACATCTACTATCTATTTTGCACTTGTATCTTCATCTCTTTGCCAAACTAGTGCACCTATACAATTTACCATTGTATTGGGTGTGTTGGGGACACAAGAGACTCTTTGTTATTTGGTTGCAGGGTTGTTTGAGAGAGACCATCTTCATCCTACGCCTCCTACGGATTGATAAACCTTAGGTCATCCACTTGAGGGAAATTTGCTACTGTCCTACAAACCTGTGCACTTGCAGGCCCAACAACGTCTACAAGAAGAAGGTTGTCTAGTAGACATCAAGCTCTTTTCTGGCGCCGTTGCCGGTGAGGTTAGTGCTTGAAGGTATATCTTTAGATCTTGCAATCAAATCTTTTTGTTTCTTGTTTTAGCACTAGTTTAGTTTATAAAAGAAAACTACAAAAAAAATGGAATTAAGTTTGTCACATACGCTTCGTCTTTTTAATATCTTTCGTGAGTATGATGGAAAGGAAAATTTTGCTCAAGTGCTAGAAGAAGAATTACATAGAATGCTCGGCATAAAATATGTGAATGATGAGCATGATTGCAATGTTGTTAGTACGAATTCTTTGAATATCCATGATGCTAATGATGATTGCACTAGTTATGATGAAAATGTCTCCTATAGACATGTCAATTTTTGTGGAGTGCATTGGGTTTGTAAGTACACACCAAATAGGGAAGATAGATATTGCAAGAGGCATAAGTACTTAGAAACCAAATTGTTGCAAGAAGAGGTAGAAGAATGTGCTGAAAGATTCAATATTTTCCGCGCTCCTTGTGAACTTTGCAATGAACATGGTCATTTAAAGCTCCAATGCTATTTGTTTCATGATCAAGTCATGTCCAAATATTGTGATAATTTGATTACCCTTGAACATCATAAAGAGCTTAGCCTTCTTTTGGGTTATGAAGAAATGAAACGTATAACTGAGGATATTCCAAAATTTAAAATTCTTGATTTTGATCTAGAGAAAATTTATATGTATTGTGCGGAGAATTGCATTGAAAATCCTTATATTGCCAATTACCTAAAGAAAAGAAAGCAAATTGAAGATGATGAGAATACTAATGAAAGGGAAGAGGCTTCCCAATCTCCTCCTATTATTTCTTATGATGAATCAGGTGACGAGGAGGAGATTTCTATTCAACCGATCTCATCAATAAGGAGCTCAAAAAGGAAGGTTGAACCTAACATAATGTGAAGAAGAAAAAGAAAAGAAGGAGCAACAAAGGTAGAAAGGTATCCCTCCCAAATGATGTTGCTCCTACTACTCATTGTGAAGATGATAATTGCTTTACTATTGGTGCTATCCATATTTTTAATGATGAGAGTCATTATGCTTATGATATGAAATAGCCCAAGCTTGGGGAAGCTATGTTTGATGAGGATGAAATATTTGAGAATTTATTTGCTGAAATTAATGTTTGTCCCAAGCTTGGGGATGCTACGTTTAGTAAAGATGATATTTTTAGCATCCCAAGTTTTGATATGCAAAGTTGTTATGATGATTATATTGATGAAAGTGGGTTTGGAAGAGTGTCAACTTTAGGAAGAAGTGATACCACTATTTTGGAGGATGTTGAATCTTATTGTGATGAATATGAAAGTGGATTTGGAAGAGTGTCAACTTTATGTAGTGATTCCACTATCTTGGGAGAGGTTTCAATTGATTATGATGAGAAAGAAGTTGCTACTTATGATGATTATTGTGATGAAACTTATGCTATAAAAAGTAGTGAGGATTATATTTACAAATCTTGTCATGATTATGATTACCCTTTTTCTGAACATTACTCTTTTAATGTGGAAACAATTTTTAGCGTTCAAGTCTCTTATGATACTCCCACCATTCCGAATAAGAAGAATCTTGCTTATGTGGGGAGTAGTAAATTTTCTATGCTTGTATATCATGAAAAGAATGCTTTAGGTGCTGGTTATATTGTTGAATTCATTCATGATGCTACTGAAAATTATTATGAGGGAGGAACATATGCTTGTAGGAATTGCAATAATGCCAAGTTTCCTCTCTATGTGCTCAAAATCTTAAAGTTATGCTTGTTTAACCTTCCTATGCTAGTTGATTATTGTTACCATAAGTTATTTGCTCACAAAATACCTATGCATAGGAAGTGTGTTATGCTTAAATGTGCTAGTCATATGCTTCATGATGCTCTCTTTATGTTTTTGAATTCTTATCTTTTATGTGAGCATCATTGCCATCATCATGCGTAGCTAAAAAGGCATTAAAGAAAAGCGCTTGTTGGGAGACAACCCAATATTTATCATTACTGTTTTTGTGTGTCCACGTGATTATGCTACTCTATTAATCATGTGTTATAGCTTTTGTTTCAATAAAGTGCCAAGTAGAACCTTTGAGAAGACTTGGGTGAAGTTTATATGATCTTGCTGTAGAAAACAGAAACTTTTGCGCTCACAAGAATGGCTGCCACTTTTTACCAGAGAGTTCTTTTTGAAGATGATTATTAGACAAATTCCTCAGGTCCACAAATTTATTTCATAATTTTTGGGGTTCCAGAAGTATACGTTTTATACAGATTACTACAGACTGTTCTATTTTTGACAGATTCTGTTTTCATTGTGTTGTTTGCTTATTTTGATGCATCTATGGCTAGTATTAAGTGGTAAGAACCATAGAGATGTTAGAATACAGTATATATTACACCAATATGAACTTAGAATGAGTTCATTACAGTACCTAAGTGGTGGTTTTATTATACTAACGGAGCTTACGAGGATTGTTTTGAGTTTTGTGTGGTTGAAGTTTTCAAGTTTTGGGTAAAGATTCGATGGACTATGGAATAAGGAGTGGAAAGATCCTAAGCTTGGGGATGCCCAAGGCACCCCAAGGTAAAATTCAAGCACAACCAATCAACTAAGCTTGGGGATGCCCCGGAAGGCATCCCCTCTTTCGTCTTCGTCTATCGGTAACTCTACTTGGAGCTATATTTTTATTCACCACATGAGATGTGTTTTGCTTGGAGCGTCATTTTATTTTGTTAGATTTTGCTTGCTGTTAGTTAGAATAATGTTTTTCATCTTTAGTTTCAATAAAAAAGTCTAGGATAGCCTTTGCCATGCTTATTTTGCTAGTATACATGTTGCTGTTTGAAAACAGAAAGTTTACCGCTGTTGCAAAAACTCCCTAGAAAAGTCAGAGAATGGTATAACGTTGAATCTTTTTGAGTATTAAGCTCTGATAAATTTATTACATTGGGAATTTTAGTTCATAATTTTTGGAGTCAGGGAAGTATTGATACCCTTGCATTCTTTACAGACTATACTGTTTTGACAGATTGCTGTTATAGTTGCATTGTTTGCATATGCTTGCTTGTTTAATGATTCTATTTGAGGATAGGAGTATTAAATATGCAGAGAAATTTAGTATTCAATGTTGAATAACAATTTTAGTGATTTGTTACAGTAGAAAATGATAAGGTTTTGCATTGGTTTATACTAACCTATCTCACGAGTTCTTGTTGAGTTTGTTGTGAATGAAGCTTTTGATAAAAAGAGAAACCGTGACATGAAAGGAATTAAGGAGACATAAAAGCTGAAGCTTGGGGATGCCCAAGGCACCCCAAGATAAAATTTCAAGAAGTCTCAAGCATCTAAGCTTGGGGATTCCCCGGTAGGCATCCCACCTTTCTTCTTCAACAACTATCGGTTAGTATCGGTTGAGCCTAAGTTTTTGCTTCTTCACATGAGTTGTGCTATCCTTGCAATGTAGTTTTCTTTAGCTTTACTTGCTGTTTGAATGAAGTATCAAGATCTGAAATCCTTTAATGAGAGAGAGCCATACACAAATTAGGATTTGTTAGAATACTCTATGTGCTTCACTTATATCTTTTGAGCTTGATAGTTTTTGCTCATAGTGCTTCACTTATATCTTTTGAGCGTGATAATTTTTGCTCTAGTGCTTCACTTAGATCTTTTAGAGCACGGTGGTGGATTTGTTTTAAAGAAATATATGAACTCTCATGCTTCACTTAGATTATTTTGAGAGTCGTTAATAGCATGGTAATTTGCTTAATATTAATATACTTGGTATTCAAGATATGTGAAACTTTCTTTTGAGTGCATTGAATACTAAGATAAGTTTGATGCTAGATAATTGTTTTGAGATATGGAGGTGATAATATCAAAGCAATGCTAGTTGGGGTGATTATGAATTTAAAGAATGCTTGTGTTGAAGTTTGTGATTCCCGTAGCATGCACGTATGGTGAACCGCTTTGTGATGAAGTCGGAGCACAATTTTATTTATTGATTGTCTTCCTTATGAGTGGCAGTCGGGGACGAGCGATGGTCTTTTCCTACCAATCTATCCCCCTAGGAGTATGCTTTAGTGCTTTGGTTTTTGACGACTTGTAAATTTTTGCAACAAGTGCATGAGTTCTTATGACTAATGTTGAGTCCATGGATTATACGCACTCTCATCCTTCCACCATTGCTAGCCTCTCTAATACCGCACACTTTTCGCTGGTATCATACACCCACCATATACTTTCCTCAAAACAGCCACCATACCTACCTATCATGGCATTTCCATAGCCATTCTGAGATATATTGCCATGCAACTTTCCACCGTTCCGTTCATATGACACACATTACTTTTGTCATATTGCTTTTTGCATGAACATGTAGTTGACATTATATTTGTGGCAAAGCCACCGTTCATAATTCTTTCATACATGTCACTCTTGATTCATTGCATATCCTGGTACACTGCCGGAGGCATTCATATAGAGTCATATTTTGTTCTAGTATCGAGTTGTAATTGTTGAGTTGTAAGAAAAATAAAAGTGTGATGATCATCATTATTAGAGCATTGTCCCAGTGAGGAAAGGATGATGGAGACTATGATTACCCCATAGGTCGGGATGAGACTCCGGACGAAAAAAAAGAGAGCGGCCATAAAAAAAAGAGAAAAGGCCCAAATAAAATAAAATAAAAAAATGAGAGAAAAATAGAGAAGGGACAATGCTACTATCCTTTTACCACACTTGTGCTTCAAAGTAGCACCATGATCTTCATGATAGAGAGTCTCATATGTTGTCACTTTCATATACTAGTGGGAATTTTTCATTATAGAACTTGGCTTGTATATTCCAATGATGGGCTTCCTCAAAAGTGCCCTAGGTCTTCGTGAGCAAGCAAGTTGGATGCACACCCACTTAGTTTCTTTTGTTGAACTTTCATATACTTATAGCTCTAGTGCATCCGTTGCATGGCAATCCCTACTCACTCACATTGATATCTATTAATGGGCATCTCCATAGCCTGTTGATACGCCTAGTTGATGTGAGACTATCTTCTCCTTTTTTGTCTTCTCCACAACCACCATTCTATTCCACCTATAGTGTTATGTCCATGGCTCACACACATGTATTGCGTGAAAGTTGAAAAAGTTTGAGATTACTAAAGTATCAAACAATTGCTTGGCTCGTCATCGGGGTTGTGCATGATTAAATACTTTGTGTGATGAAGATAGAGCTTAGCCAGACTATATGATTTTGTAGGGATAACTTTCTTTAACCATGCTATTTTGAGAAGACATGATTGCTTTAATTTGTATGCTTGAAGTATTATTATTTTTATGTCAATATGAACTTTTGTCTTGAATCTTTCGGATCTGAATATTCATGCCACAATTAAGAAGATTTACATTGAAATTATGCCAAAGTATCACTCCGCATCAAAAATTCTTTTTTATCATTTACCTACTCAAGGACGAGCAGGAATTAAGCTTGGGGGTGCTTGATACGTCTCCAACGTATCTATAATTTCTGATTGCTCCATGCGACTTTATCTACTGTTTTAGGCAATATTGGGCTTTATTATCCACTTTTATATTATTTTTGGGACTAACCTATTAACTGGAGGCCCAACCCAGATTTGTTGTTTTATGCCTATTTCAGTGTTTTGAGGAAAAGGAATATCAGACGGAGTCAAAACGGAACGAAATCAACTGGAGAAGTTAATTTTGGAAGGAACCCCACCTGATGGACTTGGAGTGCATGTCAGGGGAGTCCCGGGCTGCCCACGAGGGTGGCGGTGCCCCCCTGGGCGTGCCCCCCTGCCTCGTGAGCACCCCGGAGGTCCACCGACATACCCCTTGCACCCATATATACCTACGTACCCTAAAACTTCCAGAACAGAAGATAGATCGGGAGTTCCGCCGCCGCAAGCCTCTGTAGCCACCAAAAAATAATTGGTACCCTGTTCCGGCACCCTGCCGGAGGGAATCCCATCACCGGAGGCCATCTTCATCATCCAGGCGCTATCCATGACGAGGAGGGAGTAGTTCACCCTCGGGGCTGAGGGTATGTACCACTAGATATGTGTTTGATCTCTCTCTCTCTCTCGTGTTCTCTCTCGTGTTCCCTCTATGGCACGATCTTGATGTATCACGAGCTTTGCTATTGTAATTGAATCTTATGATGTTTCTCCCACTCTACTCTCTTGTGATGAATTGAGTTTCCCCTTTGAAGTTATCTTATCGAATTGAGTCTTTTATGAGAACACTTGATGTATGTCTTGCCGTGATTATCTGTGGTGACAATGGGATATCATGTGACACTTGATGTATGTTTTGGTGATCAACTTGCGGGTTTCATGACATTAGGGAACCTATGCATAGGGGTTGGCACACGTTCTTGACTCTCCGGTAGTAGCTTTGGGGCACTCTTTAAAGTACTTTTAGGTTGGTTGGATGAATCTGAGATTGTGTGAAAATGGAGTATCTAGGTGACATTAGGGTTTTGGTTGATTTGTGTCTTAAAGTGTTATTCTAGTATGAACTCTATGATGGATTGAGCAGAAAGAATAGCTTTATGTTATTTTACTACGAACTCTTGAATAGATAGAACAGAAATGATAACTTTGAGGTGGTTTCTTACCCTACCATAATCTCTACATTTGTTCTCCGCTATTAGTGGCTTTGGAGTGACTCTTTGTTGCATGTTGAGGGCCTGTTATATGGTCTATCTATGTTATTATTGTTGAGAGAACTTGCACTAGTGAAAGTATGAACCCTAGGCCTTGTTTCCTATCATTGCAATACCGTTTCCGCTCACTTTTATCGCTTGCTACCTTGCTGTTTTTATTATTTTAGATTACAAAAACCTATATCTACTATCTATTTTGCACTTGTATCTTCATCTCTTCGCCGAACTAGTGCACCTATACAATTTACCATTGTATTGGGTGTGTTGGGGACACAAGAGACTCTTTGTTATTTGGTTGCAGGGTTGTTTGAGAGAGACCATCTTCATCCTACGCCTCCTACGGATTGATAAACCTTAGGTCATCCACTTGAGGGAAATTTGCTACTATCCTACAAACCTGTGCACTTGCAGGCCCAACAACATCTACAAGAAGAAGGTTGTGTAGTAGACATCACTGTGCCTCGAACATAATGTTTTGGTGTACCACATCATACACGTGCCCTCCATACCAAGTGAGATTCACGATTTCTTGCCTCGGGAGGACATATACTTCTGTGGGGCAACCATCGAAGGGGACAAAAAGAAGTTGGCACCGTACAACCATGATTTGAAAATCATCACTGACCTACAAACCAGAATCAAAATTGCTGTAGAATATTGTGATAAACAAACACCATCCCTATTCGACATAGGAAATTTTGTGCTCGGTACAAATATTTAGAAGGGTGACGAGACGTTGGCATTAAGGTCGTCTGGATGGAATAATTATCCCTGGATGTACAAGCGGATAAAATATGCTGCCCTCGATGCCCGTGTGAGTTTTGAGATAGCTGCAAGGTCCAAAGAGCTTGTTGCGAAGCCGTCTCCCACAGAAAATGAGAAGAAGAAGAAGAAGAACAAGAAGAAGAAGAAGAAGAAGAAGAAGATGTTAGGATTGTGAGTGACCCAATGTTAGGATTGTTCACGCCAGGGGATCCTCATCCCCCCGACGTGCGGCTCATCCCTCTCGGCCCCACCGCTCCTCTGCCTTTGTGTGCATGACATGCGGGCTAGCTGAATTGCAGCGACCATCAACTTTCTACCATAGCCACAACCAGTTGGACGCGGTTTGCCTGCTCCGCTGCTGTGCTCTGATCCGTACTCCCACACCATCGAATTTTCATCCAGTGGTTGTGACACATTTCATCCCGGGCATCAATCCTCAGCTGGAGTACTTATGTACTACAGGTAGTACTCGTCGGTGTGGCAATCTACGCCTTGTAACGCCCCGACGCGCAGCTGTGGCACCCTCGCCACGGTCACGCCACCACTGGCCAGTTCATCTCGAATGAGTGAGTCACGAACCACGCCACCACCATGAGAATGACATGTGGGCCAGTCACATTTAAGGTTCGCATGTCATTGACTCATAGGACGATGCATGAAGCCACTGAAGCTCGGTCCCGTGGGCCCCGAGAGGGAAATGTAACTCCTGTGGCAGGCCTTATGGTGCTCCCGCAGTACGAGTGAGGGAGTCCTGGATTAGGGGGTGTCCGGATGGCTGGACTATGACCTTTGGCCGGACTCCCGGACTATGAAGATACAAAATTGAAGACTTCGTCCCGTGTCCAGATAGGACTTTCCTTGGCATGGAAGGCAAGCTTGGCGATACGATATGTAGATCTCCTCCCATTTTAACTGACTCTTTGTAACCCTAGCCCTCTCCGGTGTCTATATAAACCGGAGAGGTTTAGTCCGCAGGACGAACAACAATCATACCATAGGCTAGCTTCTAGGGTTTAGCCTCTCTGATCTCGTGGTAGATCAACTCTTGTACTACCCATATCATCAATATTAATCAAGCAGGAGTAGGGTTTTACCTCCATCGAGAGGGCCCGAACCTGGGTAAAAACATCGTGTCCCTTGTCTCCTGTTACTATCCGCCTAGACGCACAGTTTGGGACCCCCTACCCGAGATCCGCCGGTTTTGACACCGACATTGGTGCTTTCATTGAGAGTTCCTCTGTGTCGTCACCTTTAGGCCCGATGGCTTCTCCGATCATCAACAACGATGCGGTCCAGGGTGAGACTTTTCTCCCCGGACAGATCTTCGTATTCGGCGGTTTTGCATTGCGGGCCAATTCGCTTGGCCATCTGGAGCAGATCGAAAGCTACGCCCCTGGCCATTAATTAGGTCAGATTTGGAAGTTTGAACTACACGGCTGACATCCGCGGAGACTTGATCTTCGACGGATTCGAGCCACAGCCGAGCGCGCCGCACTATCACGATGGGCATGATGTAGCTCTGCCGCCGGACAGTGCCCAGAAGGCCGCTCAGGTGTCCGCTCCGACCCTTAGCTCGGAGCCGACTGCGCCAATCGGGGACGGATGGTTGGGCACCGCCTCGGGGGCTGCAATCTCTACGGCGATCGAGCCGAATACCATCCATATTCTTTGTGAAGGTTGTGACTCCAAGGTGCCGGACTCCGAATCTTCCGCACCCCTTCCGATCGAACCCAATTGGGCTCCGATCATGGAGTTCACCGCCGCGGACATCTTTCAGCACTCGCCCTTTGGCGACATCCTGAATTCACTAAAGTCCCTCTCTTTATCAGGAGAGCCCTGGCTGGACTATGGTCAGCAAGGTTGGGATGCGGACGACGAAGAAATTCGAAACCCACCGACCACCCACTTCGTAGCCACTGTCGATGATTTAACCGACATGCTCGACTTCGACTCCGAAGACATCGACGGTATGGACGCCGATGAAGGAGACGACCAAGAGCCAGCGCCTATAGGGAACTGGAAAGCCACCTCGTCATATGACATATACATGGTGGACACCCCAAAAGAAGGGAATGGTGATGGAACAACGGAGGATGACCCCTCCAAGAAGCAGCCTAAGCGCCGATGTCAGCGGCGCCGCTCTAAATCACGCCACAGCAAAAATGGTGATTCTGGCACCGGAGACAATAACACCCCGGACAGTGCCGAAGACAACCCCCTCAAGCATGATTCAGCACAGGAGGATGGGGAAGCCAGCCCTCATGAGATAGCGGCAGATAGAGAGGTCGAGGACGACAATTATATGCCTCCCTCCGAAGACGAGGCAAGCCTCAACGGCGATGAATTTGCCGTGCCTGAGGATCCCATCGAACACGAGGCTTATGGCCACGACAAGCAGCCTCAAGAAAAAATAGCAGCAGCTTAGAGCTGACCAAGATTTGCTAGCCGACAGATGGACTAAAGTCCTGGCAGCCGAAGAGTACAAACTCGAACGCCCGTCCAAGAGCTACCCAAAGCGCAGGCTACTACCCCAATTAGAGGAGGAAGCAACTAAACCTACATCACCAGCATATGACGCGGCCGACCGGACACCTCGTGGCTGCGATAGAGAGGCCTCTCGGCCATCCATTCAAGCCGCACCCCGGCCCTACTCAAAAAGTACCAAGGCACGGGGAAACGCACCAGACCTGCGAGACATATTGGAGGACAAGGCCAGGCAAACAAGGTCGATCTATGGACCACGTGGGCGCCCCACGACACGTGACGATAACCGTCACGCCGGATATGGCAAATACGGCCAGGCCGAACAGGGCAGGCAAAGCTTATATGAGCTACGTCGTGATATAGCCCAGTACAGAGGCGCCGCACACCCACTATGCTTCACAGATGAAGTAATGGATCATCAAATCCCCGAAGAGTTTAAACCCGTAAACATCGAATCATACGATGGAACAACAGATCCTGCAGTATGGATCGAGGATTACCTCCTTCATATCCACATGGCCCGTGGTGATGATCTACACGCTATCAAATACCTCCCACTCAAGCTTAAAGGACCGGCTCGGCATTGGCTTAACAGCTTGCCAACAGCGTCAATTAGTTGCTGGGAGGACTTGGAATCCGCATTCCTTGACAATTTCCAGGGCACCTATGTGCGACCACCAGACGCCGATGACTTAAGACACATAATTCAGCAGCCAGAGGAATTGGCCAGACAATTCTAGACACGGTTCCTAACCAAGAAAAATCAAACAGTCGACTGTCCCGACGCAGAGGCCCTCGCTGCCTTCAAGCATAACATCCAAGACGAATGGCTTGCCCGGCACCTAGGAGAGGAAAAGCCGAAATCTATGGCAGCCCTCACGACGCTCATGACCCGCTTTTGCGCGGGAGAAGACAACTGGCTAGCTCGTAGCAATAACATGACAAAGAGCCCTGGTAATTGGATACCAAGGAAAACAATGGTAGGTCGCGTCGCAACAAGCACAAACGCCGCATTAACGGTGACAACACTGAGGATACGGCAGTTAATGCCGGATTCAGAGGCTCTAAACCCGGTCAACGGAAAAAGCCATTCAAAAGAAATACTCCGGGCCCATCCAGTTTGGACCGGATACTCGATGGCTCGTGCCAGATACACGGCACCCCCGAACAACCAGCCAATCACACCAACAGGGATTGTTGGGTGTTCAAGCAGGCAGACAAGTTAAGTGCCGAAAACAGAGACAAGGGGCTGCATAGTGATGACGAGGAGGAGCCCCAGCCGCCGAACAACACAGGACAGAAGGGCTTTCCCCCACAAGTGCGGACGGTGAACATGATATACACAACCCACCCCAAAAGGGAACGGAAGCGTGCTCTCAGGGATGTATATGCGTTGGAGCCAGTCGCCCCAAAGTTCAACCCATGGTCCTCCTGCCCGATCACTTTTGATTGAAGGGACCACCCCACTAGAATTCGTCACGACGGCTTCGCCGCATTGGTCCTAGACCCAATCATTCACGGGTTTCACCTCACTAGAGTCCTCATGGACGACGGCAGCAGCCTGAACCTGCTTTATCAGGATATAGTGCGGAAAATGGGCATAGATCCCTCAAGAATTAAACCCACAAAGACGACCTTCAAAGGCGTCATACCAGGTGTAGAGGCCAGCCGTACAGGCCCAGTTACACTCGAAGTGGTCTTCGGATCCCCGGATAATTTCCGAAGCGAGGAGTTAATCTTCGACATAGTACCGTTCCGTAGTGGCTACCACGGCCTGCTCGGACGAACTGCATTTGCAAAGTCAATGCGGTGCCGCACTACGCATATCTCAAGCTCAAGATGCCAGGCCCTCGTGGAGTCATTACGGTCAATGGAAACACAGAACGCTCTCTCTGAACAGAGGAGCACACAGCGGCCCTCGCGGCGGAAGTACAAAGTAGCCTCTCAAGGCAATTCTCCAGCCCGACTGTTAAACGTCCAGACACCGTCAAGCGCGCCCGGAGTAACCTACACCAAGACCGTCTGGCACGTTCCGAGCAAGCATAGCAGTGCGGCCCCAACCCTAGCCCTCGCGAGATTGTGAAACCAGTACCACGCGTACATCATTACGCTCTGGAAATACCATGGGCATAAGGGGAGGGGCACAACCACGACATGCCCAGAATGCTGCTCAACCGCACTAGGGGCTCCCGATTTTGTCATTTCTCTTTTCTTACTTTCAGGACTCCACTCTTCGGAAGGCCTGTCCGGCAGTACACTCGCCGAACACACGATGCAACAGCCAGGGAGATAGCAAGCCACGTCGAAAGTCCAAGTGGTCTCTATAACGAGCTAAATACCTGTCTTACTTAAAGTCTCGCAGCTTGACCCTGGAGGGGGACATGTTAGAAAATCCCATCTCTTGCTTATCGCATTATTTGTATCGTTCTGCTTTCATAGCAGCCCTTTAATACACAATACATAGCTCTTGTCTATTATTGCATTCATTTTTCATGTAAATATGTTCAGTCATGACATTATGCAACCGTACACTTTGGTACGGCCAATACACCAGGGGCTTAAGCACCCCAGAATACGGTGTGAGAAGACCGAACACTCTCATGAGTGCGGCACCCCGAACGTATAGCATTATATGCATCGGCTCCGAATCATGTCTTGGGTCAATAGTTGGGTTTGCCCGGCTCCCATGTTTTGGTACCTTACGTTCCGCTATATCGGCTAAGGTAGCGCTGGGAGAACTACTGCGATTGTGCCCCAGTTGAGCTGGGTTAACACCTCAGTAGAGAAAGCTAAAACTGACCGTCATGATAGGGCGAGAGACCGGTCGCTGTTCGAGAGGATTTTCGAGTCCCTAAAGACTTATGCCGCTTAGAGCGAGGAGCTGGATTTATCCGGCCTAGGCATGGATAGCGCCCCGAACTCGATCTTCCGAATACTAGGGGCTTCGCCAAAATTTAAAATTATAGAATTCTATGGCTAAGTGAGAGTGATAAAGCATTATAAGTCCGATTTCCTTGTTCGTTGTGCTGAGCGCCTCCCTCGAAGGACCCAAGAATGGGAACAAGAGCGCTTAGGTTTATCCCGAACACCCCAGCACTCGTGGCAGGGGGGCAGAAGCCAACGACTTGCATCTCTCAGATTTAATAAACGGCCGCACAGAAGGTAATATTTTAAATTCAAAAAGCGTTGCTTAGAGCATATGAACAAGTTTTCAGCGCACAGGATAAACACGAGCGAGTTTACTCAAAAATTACACCCCTGGTACATTCATTCGCCACAAGACGGGCACCCTTCAGGACGCCCACATAATACATCTCGGGCCTGCGATGCTCCTTCCCCTCCGTGGCCCTTCCGTCACCAGCTTCTCAGCATCCAGCTTGCCCCAGTGCACTTTAGCATGGGCAAAAGCCCTACAGGCGCCTTCGATGCATATGGAGCGCTTGATGATTTCAAGCCGCGGACAGGCATCCACCAGCCGCCTCACCAGCCCGAAGTAGCTCTCAGGCAGGACCTCCCCAGGCCATAGCCGGCCTATAAGGCCCTTCATGGCCTGTTCGGCCACCTTATGGAGCTCGACCTGCTACTTCAGCTGGTCTCTCAAGGGCATCGGGCATCCGGCCTCAGCATACTGGGACCAGAACACCTTCTCCGTCAAGCTCCCTTCTTCAGCTTGGTAGAATGCGGCGGCGGCGGACACACTGTGGGGCAGATCTGCGAATGCTCCTGGAGAGCTCCGGATTCGGGTAAGTAACACGTAATTCACTTTCACATGCTTGCTTTGCATAAAGAATGCCTTACCAGCCGCTATCTGTCGGCGTTCTGGGAACGGGGGTCCCCAGACTTTCCTGCATGCGGCGTGCGGCGTGACTCAAGGGACGGCCCAGCACGGCCCATCTTCATCAGCACGAGCTCAAGACCCTCGCAAGGGGCCAAGCCTCGCGGGGTGGACGACAGGAAGCTTCCTCAGGCACGGCCTCGTCAGGCTGGCTCGCGAGGAGGCGGAGAGATCAAGGCAGGGTACCTCACGAAGTGCCCATGACGCAAGCCATGACGACCAAGGGCGCCAGGCGGGCGCCAGCCCGCACAGTGTCCTCCTTTCCTTTTTGGTGCAAAGGGAGCAAGCGCAGGCGAGAGCATCAAGCAAAGGCATCCGTTTCGGTTTAACAAGACCAAGACCATCGCAAGGGCAGGAAGGAAGTCATTGTGGAGCCCAAGCCGGCGTCACCACGAGAGCCTTTGATAGGCGAGGACCAACTTTAGTCAGGATAAGTGTACTAGATGTTCCCCTTCAAAATGGCCAATTGTTGGCGCTCTTCCCGCTCAATATTTGGGAAGAGGCCCAGGGCCTTTGCCTATAAATAGGACTAGCCACCCACAAGGTAGAGGCAGGACCATCATCATCTTGAAACCAGCAGGAAGAGCGACAGAACTCCCTTAGCAGTTCATCACACCAGCCAAGAACAGACCCTCGCGAGGCTGTTCTTCCTTGTATTGTTCATCATCAGCCCAAGAGGCAATCCACCACACCACAAACTAGAGTAGGGTATTACACCACAATGGTGGCCCGAACTAGTATAAACGCTGTGTCTCTTGTGTTGTTCCTTTCATAGCTTAGATCCTAGCGAGGCGGCGAGGTGCAGGTAGGTAGAGGGCGAGATCTCCGCGCGCACCCTAGTGTTCGAACCTAGAGGGTCTGCCGGAACCCGAAATCCGACACTATCTTTTTCATCGCCTTAATCTCCTAGAGGGCTTTTTGGGCTTTGGCCTTGGCAAACTTGGCTCTTTCAAGTGCTGTGGCAAGCTCGGACTCTCGCGTCTTTGAGTCAAGCTCTAAACTCTCGTGTTTCTTCATGAGAGCATCGAGCTCTTGCCACACCTCTGCCACCCGCGCCTCTTGTTTCTCTCGCTCGATGCGCTCTGTGGCCGCATTGTCTTCGGCCTTGGACAACGCTTGTTTCAAGGTCGCCACCTCGGTTGTGCCCCCTGTAACATTCACGTTGGTCCTATCATTATTTGCAACTAGGTATTTTTTTATACTTACATGAGGTACTACCTACCTTCCTTGTCCTCGAGCTGCTTCTTGGCACGGCCGAGCTCGTTCTCGGACCGCTCGAGGCTCTGCTTCAATGCATCGACCTCCATAGTCAGTGCGGCAGAGGTCAGCAGCGCAGCCTGCATTCCCATATTAACATATTTATGTTAGACTCCTGCGTATATCTTTTTAGATCCTCAGTCCGGATTTTTTTTCGAACACCAAACTGAGCATTAGGGGCTACTGTCTATGCGGTAACATTTTTATATGTTTTAAATACATACCTCAAAGCCTATTAGAAGGCTGGCACAGGCTTCTCTCAGCCCGCTCTTGGCGGACTGAACCTTCTGGATCACCGCACTCATAACAGTGCGGTGTTCCTCATCGATGGAGGCGCCGTTAAGCACCTCCAGCAAATTGTCCGGCGCCTCCGGTTGGACGGAGGACGCCGGTGTCGTAGGCTTGCCCTTCTTACGAGGGGGCCGCCTGCCGGACTCCGGAGCCACTGAAGGTTCCGGTGCGGTGTCCGGCCCAGGGCCGGACTTAGATCCCTCCGGGGTTTTATCCCCTTTGGGCCTAGGGTCCGGGAGGTCGCCTTGCGGCGCCTCCGGGACCACCTCCTCCTGGTTTAGCCCCTTTTGGGACTCCACCTCGGCATCACCCGTAGGGCGGGGGGAGGTAGCCGTCGGGAGTGAAAGACTATTCACATCTAACGAATCCAGGGAGCCGCTCGACGAATCATCGAGCTGAGCCTTGGGCGGACTGCATGATTATATTCGGCGTCAGAAGGTACGGTGCAAATAAAGGAATGCCATGAACTATTTTGGTATCCGGATACTAACTATTTGGCTAGGGGCTTGGCCCTGGATGGCCACTCCTCTCCGCTGTCATCGGCATCGGAGGCGTACTACGGAAGAAGGGTCTTCCCCTTCTTGGACGCTTCGGCCTCCCCAGTTGGGGCGGCCTTTCTTTTCTTTCCTCCCCTCGCTGGAGGGGGAGAGGCTTCTTATTCCTCCTCCTCGTCATCGGATGAGGAGTGCGCTTTGGGGTCATCGGGCGATGAGTCGGACACCACCAGGCGCCGGGAGCTCTTTCGAGTTCCCGTGGCCTTCTTCTTGGCCTTCTTCTCCGGCACCACATGGGGTGTCGCGACCAGCAGCTTCGTCAAGCGGGCGTATGCTGGGTCTTCGGGCAAAGGAGCCGGATAGTCGATCTGTCCGGCCTTCTTCTACCAGTCCTGTTAAAGGAATGGGAGTTTAGATCCCGCATAGAGTCAAACTATGAAAAACAAATACCCTGTAATGGGTAAACTAAGCTTACCGCGCTAGCTTGGCGCTTCGCGCAGAATCCGCGATCCTCGGTAGTGGGAGGGTGGACCTCAGAGCTCTTGAAAAGCACCTTCCAAGCATCTTCGTGCATTGTGTCGAAGAGCCTGGACAGAGTTTGGTGCTGAGCCGGGTCGAATTCCCACAGGTTAAAAGCCCACCGTTGACACGGGAGGATCCGGCGGAAGAGCATGACCTGGCTACGTTGACGGGTTTAACCTTCTTGTCCATGAGGTTCTGGATGCAGGTTTGGAGTCCGGTCGCCTCTTCCGGATTACCCCACGACAGGACCGTCTCTTTCCATGAGGTGAGCCGCGTGGGGATGCCAGATCGAAACTCGGGGGCCGCTGCCCATTCAGGGTCACGCGGCTCGGTGATGTAGAACCACCCCGATTGCCACCCTTTGATGGTTTCCACAAAGGAGCCCTCGAGCCATGTGACGTTGGCCATATTGCCCACCATGGCGCCTCCGCACTCCGCTTGTCGTCCGCCCACGACCTTCGGCTTGACATTGAAGGTCTTCAGCCATAAGTCGAAGTGGGGCTGGATGCGGAGGAAGACCTCACACACGACGATAAACGCCGAGATGTTGAGGATGAAGTTCGGGGCCAGATCATGGAAATCCAGGCCGTAGTAGAACATGAGCCCCCGGACAAATGGGTGAAGAGGAAAGCCCAGTCCGCGGAGGAAATGGGGGAGAAACACGACCCTCTCAGGGGGCCTGGGGGTGGGGATGAGCCGCCCCTCATCTGGGGGTGCGCGATGTCATTGGACAAGTATCCGGCTTTCCTCAGCTTCTTGATTTGCCGCTCCATAACGGACGAGGCCATCCACCTACCTCCCGCTACAGACATGATTGGAGAAGGTTGAGGTGGGAAGTGCGGACTTGGGCGCTGGAGCTCGAGTGCGTGGAAATGGATAAGAAAGGGAGGAAGAAGGCGTAGATGGAAACGGTGGATCCTTATCCCCTTATATGGGCGGCCGAAACTATGTGCCCCCACCAGCCAAGTAAAACTCGCTTATCTCCCAAGTGCCACGATTAATGGCGCGGTTGGGTTACCCACGCCCATATTGATGAGAATCCCGGAATAAGGGGACACGATCTCTGCTTTGACAAGACGTGCCAAGGAAACCGCCTCGCTAAATGCGCTAAGGGGGGGCGGTAAAACGATTCAAATAAAGGCTTGGCTGTGGCATGATGTCACGCTACGGAATACGTCAGTGGATTAGATTTGTGCGGATATTATTCTCTCTACGGTGGTATGTGGAAACTATTTTGCAGAGCCGGACACTATTCTTGTGTTCAACATCTTCTATGAAGTATTCGGAGGAGGAACCCGCCTTGCAATGCCGAAGAAAATTTGCACGCTGGACTCGTCGTCATTGAAGCCTGGTTCAGGGGCTGTTGAGGGAGTCCTGGATTAGGGGGTGTCCGGATGGCCGGACTATGACCTTTGGCCGGACTCCCGGACTATGACCTTTGGCCGGACTCCCGGACTATGAAGATACAAGATTGTCCGGATATGACTTTCCTTGGCATGGAAGGCAAGATTGGCGATACGATATGTAGATCTCCTCCCATTGTAACCGACTCTGTGTAACCCTAGCCCTCTCCGGTGTCTATATAAACCGGAGAGGTTTAGTCCATAGGACGAACAACAATCATACCATAGGCTAGCTTCTAGGGTTTAGCCTCTCTGATCTCGTGGTAGATCAACTCTTGTACTACCCATATCATCAATATTAATCAAGCAGGAGTAGGGTTTTACCTCCATCGAGAGGGCCCGAACCTGGGTAAAAACATCGTGTCCCTTGTCTCCTGTTACCATCCACCTAGACGCATAGTTCGGGACCCCCTACCCGAGATCTGCCGGTTTTGACACCGACAACGAGCTCGTGCCAAACCCGGAATTTGTTTCTTACTACTACCAACTAGTAAGGTACACGTGCATTGCACGCATGGGATTCTGGTGGTTTGTGCATTATGCTTAAAAGTTCAACCATGGAGTCTTCTTGATTCTACATGTGGCAGAATCTGGTGGAATGTAGATGATACCCAATGGCCAGTAGTGCTCGGATTTGCCATCTTTGTATCGTCGGATTGGCTTCATCCAACGACCAACTTTCAAAGTTATTCACACACTATATAGGGGTATATAGATGTTTGGTTTGCAGCCTAAGGTTGCCACGCCTAAGCTTAGGCGTGCCACAATATCTTAGGCATGTGTTTGCTTCATTGCCACACTTTTCTAGCTACATGGTCCACATGTCATAGACTCAACTTCTTGCCAAATCCTTCCACACTTGCGGTGGCCATTTTTTTGTTAGCCACACTTTGCCTAAGCTTAGTTGTGGCAAAGTTAGTCATGAACCAAACAGACCCTAAGTTCAACCATAGAATCTTCTAGATTCCACATGTGGCAGAATCTGGTGGAATGTAGATGATATCCAACTACCAGTAGTGCTCGGATTTGCCATCTTTGTACCGGCGGATTGGTTTCATCCAATGACCAACTTTCAAAGTTATTCACAAACTATAGGGGTATAGATGTAGATGTGTTGGCCCATGCATTGCAATGAATCCAAAGTATATCTATTTAGTGGAGTGCACTCTAAACACATTATCTATTTATTTTTCTCTAACCTTTCGTAGCCATGCAACCAATCCACATAACCTTCATGGGTGCCCCCACATCATATTATTCATACTACGTTGACTGGAAAAAAAATCACCCAAAACAAGATCTTCCCTTTTTTGTTCCTACGATGCTGTGCCGTGCACGTACCTAGTTGTATAGTGGTAGTACTAGTTGTATAGTACAAACTTTGTACTAGTAGGAGTAGTAGTACGGAATGCTCCTACTCTATCAACGAGCCCCATATGACACCAAATTTCTTGGCTTCAGTGCTACGGCTAGATCTTCCCCTCATTTCTGTTTTCCAACCCGGCGGCGGGCGTGATGCGGTTTGCCAATAGTCGGTTTGCTCAACGGCGGTCCCACATGAAAGTGAAAATGCAAGGCAACACGCCTTTCCTAAGCTATGTGTTGTGCCAGATAGGCCGTGGATTACTCCCGATACCCGGGTGTGGGGGGTGCGACGCAAACGTGGCAGGCCTTTTCCTTTTACTAGCAATGTGCTCGTGCGTTGCGACAAATCCAAAGTAGTAGAATAGTAGTACTTGTTCACAAACTTGAAAGAAATCACTCTTGTTTTGATATACTCCTAATACATTACTTTTCACTCAAAATATATTTCTCAGGCTGTTTTGATGAGGTGAGGGAGGGATGTGCTTGCTTTCAAGATAATAAGGGGTTTTCTGCAAATTGGAGCAGAGAAGTGGGCTATTGTTGCAAAAATGCCACAACTTACCTCACAGCCGTTAGATGTAGATCAAATGGTCAGAAACAACGGATGGCAGACACACCACCATCACCAACTGAGTCTTTTATAGGAGTAGGAGTAGAGAAACATGTATAAATTGTAACATTTGGTTCTGCTGCTTGGCACGATCGATGGATAGAAATAACAATTGGAAACGCTAGGGCGGGGCTATTTCCGCCAGATAAGCAGGGTAAATAGTAGCTAGGTTGGCGCATTGTCGGTTTTGTCACATGCGGTTCGACATGTTCTAGTGTTTCTAGCAAGATGCCCGTGCGTTGCACGAAGTTGATGGAGAAGGTAAGCACAACTTATAAATTGATGGATGGAGTACTAGTTACAGTGATGCATATAATTAAGGAAAGGGATCGCACATGTCGATATTGACTGGAACGAGAATGCCATAGCACAATAAGAATTAAGGCCATGATGATGCGATCGTAGTGGTGGCTACATGAGGCAAGAAGAAAGATGCATCCATCAACGTACGACCTCCTCCTCCTCAACTTAGTGCGCCGGGCCACCGACCTGCGGCTAAGAAGCGACGGCTTTTGTGGTGAGGTCAAGGTGCTTCTCAGCAAAGGCATCCAACGTTTCCAGCCAGTTGAGGAAGGCCAACGTCATAGCGTTCTCACTAGCCTTGTAGATACCTATGTACATGATTTGCTCGTACACGTGGATGTGTAGGTCGATGAATTCTTGCAGGGCGAGGCACCTCGCGGCGAGCGCGACCTCTAGGTGGACATTCTTTTTGGCGTCGGTGGGCAGTCACAGGGCCACCAGTGCTTGAAAGAGGTTTCGGCCATGAAGGCCAATTAGGGTGGCAGGCAATGAGGAGCCCGGGTGCGCGGGCTAGTGGAGTACGGCGATGTCGTCCATGAGCTTCTTGAGGACGGTGAACTTGTTGGTGGTAGCAACGATCATCTGGTGCAACTGAGAGTCGTAGTTGGTGTCAATAGCGGCCATCCACCAGCCGGTCTCCAACACCGTCTGGAGACGATCCTCGGTGCCATGCCGCAGGCCGTCATCATGGACCATCTGGCACAGCCACTGGCCGCTCGCGCGCATCGCCGCCATGGGTCTGGAGTGAGCACTTTTGCGCTTAGTGTAGATTCTTAGGCAAATGTTTAGGTGCGTACAATGTGGTAGACGCATTGGAATGGAGGGGCGCCTTTATATGAGGGCAAACTGAGTTGCATTCACATCATGCAGCCTCTTTTCCCGGTCCTCCTCCCATTACTTCCCTCATGCATTAATTGAAGGAGGATGCATTGTCCGTTCAACATTTTGGGAACCGCTACCCCCTACCTCGTCTGCATTAAAGCCATATCAAGAACTGCGCCGCCCGCTATCAAATCGAATAGTAATGCACCACCCGCTGCACGCCCGGCTGAACACGCCTCCTCGCCTCCATCAAACCCCTCCGTTAAACCCGCATGCAAACCAAGAAACCTACTCCGGCCACACATCCATTCATGAGCAGGCCGGAATTAAACGCAACACCGGCCAAGCTCCACCCGTCCACCCTCAGTTTAAACGAGGCCAGACGCTGGCAGACGGCGGGCAAGAATCGCACCCCTCCGCCGCTCCTCAATCTCCTCCTTCACCATTTTCTCCAGTCTTCCAATTGCTTCCGAGGAGCCGTTCTCCCGCATACTACCTGGCTGGGTGGCCCGCCAAGCCCTCTGGATACGGGAGAGTCCGCTTGGTGCTTCACCAACCTCGCTTGGCCCGACGGAGCCAGTTGACGCCCCAAGCAGGCACGTGGTTCAGCAACTCGCCGCTCCAGTTCAGCTCGATGAGGAGTGGCGAGTTGCTCCACACTAGCACGGCGGCGAGCACGCCGGTACGGGCGTCGTCGTTGCCGCGTCATACCGCGCCACCGGTGTCTGCGGTGGCCGCGCCTCCCGTGTCTATGGGTGCACCTCCCATGCCTGCGGTCGTGCCTCCCGTGCCTGCGGCAGCGCCATGCAGATAGAGACAGAAGCTGGGTGGTGGAGAGTGACGAGTCTATGGGCTGTGGCACCCCGGCTCAGAGAAAACCAGAATGCCCCCAATTCCAGCCCAGAGATCAAGATGAAGTCTTCTGGAACACGACACTGCTTAGCATAGAACAAATCAGTTCTTTATTACAATCTACTTGGGTACACAGGGTTACATCGGCACGTCGACACTAGGCCTGCCACTGTTGCTCTATGCAAGAAGCAGAACATATCGAAGCAGCGGAATAACATCTAGCAGCGGAACAACGGCGATGATAGTGAACTCCACTCCGAAGGGACTCTGGCTGGAACACTTATCCTAGCTCACACACAAGGGATCCACGGCAAACAAGCAATCAAATCCGGCATGACCTGCAAACTGGCATGCCATGCTAGGTCAGTACATTGAATGTACTCGCAAGCTCACAATAACCGGAAGCATTCAAGACAAACACCAACATGGCAATTACAGGTTAATCAGGAATTAAGTGATATCATCAGTATAACATGGCATGAACAACATGAACATGATACATCTAGCACAATATGAGCATGGCATGAACATATGAATCTCACAATACTAGCATGAAACATGATGACACTATATGCACCACTTATTCTGCTCGGGCTACCTCGTAACCATCACATGCATCACTTACCATCCTTGGACATCACACAGTCATCTTAGGTTCCAATCAAGCTTGGTATAAACAATATCGTAGTAATCATTACATGACCACAGGGAGCTTGACCTTTACCCATGATTCTCGCACAACATCACAAGTATTCAACAACCCGGTATCCTTGATACCATGGTGATCCTCTCATGATCACAAACGGAACCACACTCGGTTCAACGGGTTACCTCGTAATCAAACAGTGATCGTTCACCACTCTGGGTTCAATGGGTTACCTTGTAACCAAACGGTGATCATTCACGGATCACATCACCAACTTATCTCATCATCGAACCAGGGTTGTTATTAAGCACATTATTATTATTATTATTATTACTATTGACTCACAGTATGACCGGCACGAACAAGGCCCTTATCCGCGGGCACGGCTATTGATAGATTTAATATACACTCTGTAGAGGTAGTGCACTTTACCCATACCACATAACCCATGGCCTCGCACTCCAATTCAGGTGGACCAACGACATTCTGACAAAACCGTCCTGCTGCCATGACACTCTCTCGGCCACTCCGACAAACTCCCCTCTGGGCTAAGTCATGGGTGGCCATGTGCCTATCAAAGACACCAACGGCCACCGTCGTTGCAAAAAGAATAAACGGTCCCAAACGGGGACATGTGCACATAACCAAACTCGGGCTCACAAGGCTTATGCCGTCCTACCTGGCCAAGGTAGCGCCCGCGCATAACCTTCCCTCGCTGGAGGCACCGGTGAGAGGCATAACAATAGACCCAGTTAGGACCTTCCCATAAAGGTAAGTGTGGTTGCACTGGTCAGCTCGATATGGTGGCACTATGACTCAGCCAATAGTTGTTCAAGTTCAATATAATCCAGTTAACCTTGAATGCAATATGGTGAGCCATGATAAAATAACATGATGCAATTACAACACATGAGCATGATACCAACATAAACATGCTTGTGCAACATTACTTCTTAACATAGCAACAACAAATCATATATCTGATTGAGCATGGCATACTGCCTAGCATGAACATCACTAGTACCTTACTCAGAAACATAGCAAGACTACTAGCATCAGCAATAAATATCATGCAAGAACATATCTACAATGCTACCATGCAAGCATTTAACCAAGTAGATGCAATGGAACATGCATAACAACGGCACTCGGGACAGACGACAGTCATGCACCGAAGGCCATAACCAACATTAACATGTACTACTAGCAAGCATAAACATATGAAAGGAAATACTAGCGGGTAGTACAAGACAACATAGCACGAAAATAAACATGCAACTCTAAGCATCACCGGAACAACGATAACCATATTTTCAACAAGCAAACATTTAATAATCAAGTTGAAAACCACGGCTACTACATGACCATCATACAAGTGGGTATTGTGGCTTGCCTGGGGTGAAGAAGGCACCAGGGAGAAGTGCGGTGAAACCGTGGCAAGATTCGCTAGAAACAGTCCTCTCCCGGAGGGGCTGTTTATGTGCAAGGGCAAAATGCTCATTTTCAAAATGTTAACACATGGTTAAAGTGTGACCAACAGAACGGGCTCGGCGAGATGAAGAAATGGAATTTGGAATCACCTCTTTTGGAGTTACGAGCAAAAAGATATAGTCGTTTTTCTGCCAGGGACCTATTTGTGAAAAGTTTTCTACAAACAAGCCCCTGACAAAGAAAACTGAAAGCGCCTACCGCGGAAATACGTTTTCTGCAAAAGAAACCGTATTCTCGGCCGCAGTGAAGCCAAACAACGCTTTCAAAATAAGAAAATGTATTCGAAGGAATACGTGTCCACTTATCTAACATGGCTGAGGTGGGGCCTGGCGCTGGGTGACTGATGACCTGGTCCCGCAGGCTCTCTCTCTCTCTCTCTCGACTCCCTTCTTCTTCCTCCTGCATACGCGCGCCTGACCGAGAGAGGAGCTCGCCCCGACGGTGATTGCCGGTGACACAGGTCACCTCTGATGTTGCCCGGCCTACCAGCGGGTTTAGGAGACCGAGGCGCGCATGCCCATATAGGTCTCGACCACCGTGGAGCTTGGGGAAGAGTGGACTGTCGACCGCGGCAGAGCATGCCGTTGTCCACCGATGAGCTCGTGGCTACAAGCCACTAGAGGAGGAGGAGAGGCGATGGGGTGGTTCCGTAGTGGTGGTGGAGGCCTCTAGAGGTGGTGGAGCAGAGGGAGATGGCCAGGGTCGCCGGAATCGGAGGGACCCGAGGCGGCGGCCGAGGCGGCGATGGAACAGCAGGGGAGCAGCTCGAGCTCAAACGAGAGTCTAGGGAGGTTGCTAGGAGTGAGGTGAAGCTGGTGGTCAGGTCGAACGCCTCAGAGAGGGCTATATATAGCTGGGGCGAGGGGCACGGGCTTGGGTGCCGCCACTCGAGCTCGGCCAAGGCTCTGGCGACGCACAACGATCACAGGG
>NC_041381.1:620030178-620043864 GCF_002162155.2 Triticum dicoccoides
GCTACAGAGGCGCACAGGGTAGGGGGCGAGGGGCACGGGGAGAAGGATCCAAACGCCATTAATGCCTTGTCGGCTACAGCTCTCTCGTGGGCGCGCGGCGACGAACACTGATGTCTACTACACAACCTTCTTCTTGTAGACGTTGTTGGTCCTGCAAGTGCACAGGTTTGTAGGACAGTAGCAAATTTCCCTCAAGTGGATAACCTAAGGTTTATCAATCCGTAGGAGGCATAGGATGAAGATGGTCTCTCTCAAACAACCCTGCAACCAAATAACAAAGAGTCTCTTGTGTCCCCAACACACCCAATACAATGGTAAATTGTATAGGTGCACTAGTTCGGCGAAGAGATGAAGACACAAGTGCAAAATAGATAGTAGATATAGGTTTTTGTAATCTGAAATTATAAAAACAGCAAGGTAGCAAGTGGTAAAAGTGAGCGTAAACGGTATTGCAATGATAGGAAACAAGGCCTAGGGTTCATACTTTCACTAGTGCAAGTTCTCTCAACAATAATAACATAGATAGATCATATAACAAGCCCTCAACATGCAACAAAGAGTCACTCCAAAGCCACTAATAGCGGAGAACAAACATAGAGATTATGGTAGGGTACGAAACCACCTCAAAGTTATTCTTTCAGATCAATCTATAAAAGAGTTCGTACTAGAATAACACCTTAATACACAAATCAACCAAAACCCTAATGTCACCTAGATACTCCATTGTCACCTCAAGTATCCATGGACATGATTATACTATATGCGTCACACAATCTCAGATTCATCCAACCAACATAAAAGTACTTCAAAGAGTGCCCCAAAGCTACTACTGGAGAGTCAAGAACGTGTGCCAACCCCTATGCATAGGTTCCCAATGTCACGAAACCCGCAAGTTGATCACCAAAACATACATCAAGTGGATCGCAAGACATACATCAAGTGTTCTCATAAAAGACTCAATCCGATAAGATAACTTCAAAGGGGAAACTCAATTCATCACAAGAGAGTAGAGGGGGAGAAACATCATAAGATCCAACTACAATAGCAAAGCTCAGGATACATCAAGATCGTGCCATAGAGGGAACACGAGAGAGAACACGAGAGAGAGAGAGATCAAACACATAGCTACTGGTACATACCCTCAGCCCCGAGGGTGAACTACTCCCTCCTCATCATGGATAGCGCCGGGATAATGAAGATGACCTCCGGTGATGGGATCCCCCTCCGGCAGAGTGCCGGAACAGGGTCCCGATTGGTTTTTGGTGGCTACAGAGGCTTGCGGCAGCGGAACTCCCGATCTAGGTTCTGTTCTGGAAGTTTTTGGGTACGTAGGTATATATGGGTGTAGGAAGTACGTCGGTGGAGCTAGGGGGGTCCCACGAGGCAAGGGGTGCGCCCAGGGGGGTGCCCCCCACCCTCGTGAGCACCTCCCATATCTACTGACGTGCACTCCAAGTCCATCAGGTGGCTTTCCTTCCAAAAATAACTTCTCCAGTTGATTTCGTTCCGTTTTGACTCCGTCTGATATTCCTTTTCCTCGAAACACTGAAATAGGCATAAAACAGCAAATCTGGGTTGGGCCTCCGGTTAATAGGTTAGTCCCAAAATAATATAAAAGTGGATAATAAAGCCCAATATTGCCTAAAACAGTAGATAAAGTAGCATGGAGCAATCAAAAATTATAGATACGTTGGAGACGTATCAAGCACTGACGGAGAAGCGGACAGAGGGGGAGATGGCTTCAGGAGAATGATGACTATGCGGAGAACACGCTGGACAGGACCGTGCTCGCTGAGACGCCGAGCAGAGGAGGGACCCGAGCTAGAAGACGTCTTGGACGCAGTCAACGACAACAGAGCGCACGCATTGCAGGCCAAAGCTCATGATCACCACGTGCACTGGTGCACACTGTGCCACACAGTCGCCCAAACGATGTCTGGGGGTTTGTCCTTCCTGGGGAGGTTGCAACTGCGATGGAGAGGGTTAATATGAGCACATGAAGGAGTCTGCAAAAGTACAACTCATTTGGATACTCCTAGCTAGTACTTCCTTCACAATGGCTTCTGTCTGACAGAAACTTCGAAAAATCACCGAGGAAGATTGGCTAGGCAAATAAAGTTGCATTTTGGTATAGGGAAATTATTTGGACAAGAAAAGGTTTCCAAAATGTTTAAGGTCAATTGGACAAAGGAAAATAGCACTTCCTTCACATACTGCCACATAGGTTAGAATAGAAAAGGAATTATTTGAGCAAGATAGAAAACATGGCAAGTGAAATACTTTGCCACATTTGAGGAAGATATGACCCAAACAATTTATGAGAATTATTTGGGAATTTTTGGAGTGAGGGAAATATAGGTTGCTTCACAACCTAGGGCAGATATGGTTATTCATTTAATGAAAAAGGAATATTCCCAATAAAAAGAATATCTGGATTTGGGCTAGGATGAAATTGGCAAGGTCTAGGGAAGGATTTGGATATGACAAGTCACTCTGGAAGCAAAGAAGAGTTCATCTTCTTTAGTTTCCAGACCACAAAGCCACAGAAAAAAGAAAACTCAGGCAAAAACCTCATAAAAAGAAAAGAAAAAGAAAGGGCCAAAATCAGGCTGTTACAACTCTTACCCCCTTAAGAAATCTCGTCCTCGAGATTTTGTTGCTCAGGGAACAAGTATGAATATACTGACTTAAGGAAACCATTTCCAACTCGGGTATCCTTTTTCCTTTATTGTTGTTCCCACTAAATTTTTATCTGGCTGGCCTTGGGGTGGTTTGCTTTACTATATCCACATTATGACAGATCTTACCTTGCTTGTTCTTGCTTATACAGGCTCCCATTTCTTTTTGGATCTGCTGACTTTGCTGAGTGTGAGTTGTTTTCATGACTGAAATATAGGTCCGTCTCACAAATCCAAGAGTGATTTCTGTTGGGTGTGTCATCCGGCACTGACAATCTTTCATGAAGTGGTGATCAGATTCTTCTAGTGGAGACCCAAGCTCTAACTCCTTGCATTGGGTTTCTCCACTAAATGCAAGTTCTTTGGGTTACAAACAATGAGTTGAGGCATAACCATTTTTCCTGACAGATTCTGACTTATCGCGGGGACTTCTGAATTATTTTGACTAGCTTCACTGTCTTGAGCCTCATATCTGTTCCAAATATTTGATTTTCGCCTGTCGTGGCCAGCATAAGGGGTATGACCTTATATAATAACATCCTCATCCTTGATTGACGGTGGTTCTAACAGAAGGACTTTTTGTTCATGACAGGCTATTCATGATGATTCACATAAGTGAGGGCTCATGCTTCGAGATTTTTATTCCTCATTCGGATGGCTCATTCTGTTGGTATGTCCATGAGGATAGTGGGACGTGTGATGCTTTCCCATAGTTGTTGGGGTCAAACTGTTGAATTGACCTTTAGTCTAACTTGACAGACTCTGATATTTGATACTGACAAATCTGAGCATATACTGTTAACTGAGCGGGTTGTCTGGATAGGGGTCCTTACCAAAATTGAGTAGGCCCCGCGGGTGAACATTTGTGGTGGTCTACTAACTCAGACTATCCGGGGTATCTGCACCATGTGGGTTGTGCAACAATTTTCATACCTGCATTGGCAGTCTTTTCTCCTTCATTCTTGGTTTCTTTGTCTGGATCCTTGGATGAAACAGCTGGGTCATATTGCTTCTTCGTATGACCATAGGTATTGTCGGTGCAATCCTTTGGCAATCATAACATATCCTCATTCTTCTGACATGGTAATATTGTTTAAATGGCAGGTTCATCACTTCTCAAGTTCTGACCGCAGGAAAATGATCATCCAAACCCTTGCAAGAAATCGGAAAATAAATCAGTAGCCACCAGAACGGTCTTTACAACTCTAATCTGGGACATTACTGAAATAACTCAACCACGGCTCAGGATGGCCAAAAAGCAGCCCAGAGCATGAGACCGGGTCGATAAGAAGAAGGTGGCAGGTCCCTAAAATAGCCGAAAAGCGGCTATAGGGCTACTGTCACAAAAAGAAACTCAACAACTATACAAGACGGCCGAAAAGCAGCTCAGAACTCGTGACAATCATTGAAGAGAGAAATAAAAATCAGCATCCACCTTGGATAGCTAAAAACAGCTCAGATCACAGGCGTGGTGCCATCATTGGAGAAAAAGGGGACAAGGGCTCATCAGGATCATTTTCCAGGTTCACAGGTACTTGTACTGAGCTCATTGATGTCATCAGTTCTCATAATCCTTTGTCACACTGCGGTGTATACTGGCTTTCTTCTCTTAACCATCCTCACGTGGTTGTCAGATCCTCATCCGAGTGACTTGTAAGATCTTGGTGGTATGCTCACTACATATATATGAGAATCTGATTCCCGAGACAGACGTGTATTCTGACTGATTCTTGCTTCTGACCAAAATGTTGCGGATCTGATTCTTGGGATTCATTGCCATATGCTGTCAATTCATAGTGTACTACCTTGTGCCAATGCCTTACTGAGGAAGGTTGGTGAGGTTGTGCTTGAAACTTTCATCAGACCGCTTGCCAAAGAAGATTGAATATCGTGCTTCAGAAACTTACCCCCTTAAAGACTTTGCTGGGGAAAGACTCGGTGCCTTATGCCGGAATCTTTTGCGGTTTCTTACTGAAGAAGGCATAGTACCTTGCACGGGAAATCGTCCATGTATCGTACTGAGGAAGATAGATGAATCTTGCCTTGGAAGCTTCACTGGTATCTTGCGAGGGAAGATTGGGTTGCTTACACCAGAAGCTTCTTATTGTGATATGCGGACCGATTTCCACATATATAACCATCTTAATATTTTTGCTATTGATTTCTTGTATGAAACGGGGTTTTGCATGACTATCATCCTTTCTGAGTATATGCCATATTTTTTCTTGCTTCCAGGTACATCGGGTTCCAAAATCATCCTCAACGAAAAATTAAACTAGTATCTGGGCCATACCTTTGATAATATTCTGTCAACCTTGCACACAATTTATCTTATTGCTGATTTGATCATTTCTGCTATGAGGAGTGCACACTAAGACAAACTTGATTATTCGGTATCATGATCAGATATCCACATTCTCAATGCAGTCGGCTGAGAATTCCATACTATTATGAGGAGGGCACACTAATGCAATCTTGATACTGACAGTCCATTAAGGATTTCTTTTGCATTCAGGTGAGATATTCCAAATTTCACTATAGTCATCTGTTACTCCAATTTGTTTAGCTGAATTTCCAAATATACGCATTCCTTGCAAACTCTTTGGGTCCGGTGTTGGCTGACAAGCAACTTTAATACGAGAAAAATATGCAACACCGAAGGCCCAAAGAAAGAAACAAAAGAAACGACTAAAACAAAAGCCCACAAGCATGCTACTAATATAATTAATCAAGCAATCATCACATATTACTGTTACTCACACAATAATATGCATGCACACCTAAGCACACAAATCTCGCGGAAACTCCGGTATTACGGTCTAATATGTTGTGGCGGTGTGCACGAAAATTATATCCATGTGTGGAAGGAGTTGGCGTAATTGAAGCTACACCAAGCCCTGGCTGAACACTGGCTGGATCTAGATGGATACAGAGGCGAGCACGGACTTTGTGAGCATGTAGCGAGACACAACAATCACGACTACCTCGTCATCAAGCGTACGAAAGGGAAATCTTACACGTCCAAAGAATGAAATGAAAGGGCAAGATAACGGTGGAAGATTGGGTTTAATGGCATTACCCTTTTCTAATAACAAAGATCAGCAAGGGTTGCCAAGGGGACGAGATGGAGGGCATGATTCGGGATAGAGACAAGCCTATCACCGAAATAATATGGGTGGGTGGCGGAAAAATATCGACGCGATACATGAGCAATAACTCCTGCAAAGGGTGTCTAGAACACTTGGTACTAGGGCATCACTCTGCTGGGACAGAGATAACATCGAACACCAAAGAGCAGGCATGCTAAGAAGGAGGGTGCAGGCGGTGGATCAAAAACGATGCCACCTACACTCACAAGATTAACCGTTAGTGACCAAATAATAATCTATATGCATGCTATGCGGCAAACAAATGCAGCAATAAAGTGCAACAAACCAACTGGGGTCTATACTACCGCATTCTAATGTTCGCACGGTCTAGGGTGTCCTACAGCCAGACCTGCTATGATACCAAGCCTGTGGCACCCCGGCTCAGAGAAAATAGGAACGCCCCGTATTCTAGCCCAGAGATCGAGATGAAGTCTTCTAGAACACGACACTGCTTAGCATAGAACAAATCAGTTCTTTATTACCATCTATTTTGTTACAAGGGGTTACATCGACACATCGACACTACGCCTGCCACTGTTGCTCTATGCAAGTAGCAGAACATATCGAAGCAGCGGAACAACGGCGACGGTAGTGAACTCCACTCCGCAAGGACTCTGGCTAGAATGCTAATCCTAGCTCGCACACAAGGGATCCACGGCAAACAAGCAATCAAATCCGGCATGACCTGCAAACTGGCATGACACGCCAGGTCAGTACGTTGAATGTACTTGCAAGCTCACAATAACCAGAAGCATTCAAGACAAACACCAGCATGGCAATTACAGGTTAATCAGGAATTAAGTGATATCATCATAATAACATGGCATGAACAACATGAACATGATACAGCTAGCACAATATGAGCATGGCATGAACATATGAATCTGACAATACTAGCATGCAACATGATGACACTATATGCACCACTTATTCTGCTCGGGCTACCTCGTAACCATCACATGCATCACTTACCATCCTTGGACATCACACGGTCATCTCAGGATCCAATCAAGTTTGGTATAAACAATACCGTAGTAATCATTACATGACCACAATGAGCTTGACCTTTACCCATGATTCTCGCAAAACATCACAAGTATTCAACAACTCGGTATCCTTGATACCATGGTGATCCTCTCACGATAACAAACGGAACCACACTCGGTTCAACGGGTTACCTCGTAACCAAACGGTGATCGTTCATGGATCACAAACGGAACCACTCTGGGCTCAACGAGTTACCTTGCAACCAAACGGTGATCATTCATGGATCACATAACCAACTTATCTCATCATCGAACCGGGGTAGTTATTAAGCACATTATTATTATTATTACTGTTGACTCACAGTGTGACCGACACGAACTAGGCCTTTATCCGCGGGCACGACTATCGATAGATTTAATATACACTCTGCAGAGGTAGCACACATTACCCACAGCACAGAACCCATGGCCTCGCACTCCCATTCGGGTGGACCAACGGTGTTCCAACAAAACCGTCCTACTGCCATGACACTCTCCCGGTCACTCCGACTAACTCCCCTCTGGGCTAAGTCATGGGTGGCCCCATGACTACCAAAGACACCAACGGCCACCGTCGTAGCAAAAACAATAAACGGTCCCAAACGGGGACATGTGCACATAACCAAACTCGGGCTTACAAGGCTTATTCCGTCCTACCTGTCCAAGGTAGTGCCCAGGCATAACCTTCCCTCGTTGGAGGCACCGACGAGAGGCATAACAATAGACCTAGTTAGGACCTTCCCATAAAGGTAAGCATCATTGCACTAGTCAGCTCGATATGGTGGCACCATGACTCAGCCAACAATTGTTCCAGTTCAATATAATACGGTTAAACTTGAATGCAATATGCTGAGCCATGATAAAATAACATGATGCAATTACAATACATGAGCATGATATCAACATAAACATGCTTGTGCAACATTACTTCTTAACATAGCAACAATAAATCATATATCTGACTGAGCATGGCATACTGACTAGCATGAACATCACGAGTACATTACTCAAAAACATAGCAGGACTACTAGCATCAGCAATAAATATCATGCAAGAACATACCAACAATGCTACCATACAAGCATTTAACCAACTAGATGCAATAGAACATGCATAACAATGGCACTCAGGACATACGACAGTCATGCACCAAAGGCCATCATCAAGATTAACATGTACTACTAGCAAGCATAAACATATGAAAGGAAATACTAGCAGGTAGTACAAGACAACATAGCACGAAAATAAACATGCAACTCTAAGCATCACCGAAACAACGATAACCATATTTTCAACAAGCAAACATTTAATAAATATTCAAGTTGAAAACCACGTCTACTGCGTGACTATCATGCAAGTGGGTATTGTGGCTTGCTTGGGGTGAAGAAGGCACCGGGGAGAAGTGCGGTGAAGCCGCGGCAAGATTCGCCGGAAACAGTCCTCTCCCGGAGGGGCTGTTTACATGCAAGGGCAAAATGGTCATTTTCAAAATGTTAACACATGGTGAAAGTGTGACCAAAAGAACGGGCTCGATGAGACAAAGAAATGGGCTTTGGAATCTCCTCTTTTGGAGTTACGAGCAAAAATATATAGTCATTTTTCTGCCAGGGACCTATCTGTGAAAAGTTTTCTGCAAACAAGCCCCTGATTGAGAAAACTGAAAGCACCTACCACGGAAATACATTTTCTGCAAAATAAACCGTATTCTCAGCCACAGTGAAACCAAACTACGCTTTCGGAATAAGAAAACGTATTCGAAGGAATACATGTCCACTTATCTGACGTGGCAGAGGCGGGTCCGGGCGCTGGGTCACTGACGACCTGGTCCCACGGGCTCTCTCTCTCTCTCTCTCTCTCTCTCTCTCTCTCCTGGCTCCCTTCTTCTTCCTCCCACGTACGCGCGGCTGGCCGAGGGAGGAGCTTGCCCCGACGGTGATTGCCGGTGGCACAGGTCACCTCAGACGGAGCCCGGCCTACCGGCGGGTTCAGGAGACCGAGGCGCGCACGCCCATATAGGTCTCGACCGCCGTGGAGCTTGGGGAAGAGCGGGATGTCGACCGCGGTGGAGCATGCCTTCGGCCATCGATGAGCTCGCGGCTACAAGCCACTGGAGGAGGAGGAGAGGCGATGGGGTGGCTTGGTAGTGGAGGTGGAGGCCTCTGGAGGTGGTGGAGCGGAGGGAGATGGCCAGGGTCGCTGGAATCATAGGGACCCGAGGCAGTGGCCGAGGTGGCGATGGAAGAGCAGGGGAGCATCTCGAGCTCAAACGAGAGTCTGGGGAGGTTGCTAGGAGTGAGGTGAAGCTGGTGGTCAGGTCGAACGGCTCGGGGAGGGCTATATATAGCCAGGGCGAGGGGCACGGGCTCGGGTGCCGCCGCTCGAGCTCGATCAAGGCTCTGGCGACGCGCAGCAATCACGAGGAGGCTTGGGAACACGACGAGGGGGTGCAGACAAGCTACAGAGACGCACAGGGCAGGGGGGTCGAGGGGCGCGGGGAGAAGGAACCGAACGCCATTGATGCCTTGTCGGCTATAGCTCGCTTGTGGGCGCGCGGCGACGAGCATCGACAGAGAAGCGGGCGGAGGGGGAGATGGCTCCAGGAGGATGGCGACTACGCGGGGAACACAATGGAAAGGCATGTGCTCGCTGAGACGCCGAGCAGAGGAGGGGTCTGAGCTAGAAGATGTCCTAGACGCGGCCAACGGCAACAGAGCGCGCGCATTGCAGGTCAAAGCTCATGATCACCAAATGATGTTTGGGGATTTGTCCTTCCTGGGGAGGTTGCAACTGCGGTGGAGAGGGTTAATATGAGCACATGAAGGAGTGTGCAAAAGTTCAACTCATTTGGATACTCCTAGCTAGTACTTCCTTCACAATGGCTTCTGTCTGACAGAAACTTTGAAAAATCACTGAGGAAGATTGGCTAGGCAAATAAAGTTGCATTTTGGCAAAGGGAAATTATTTGGACATGAGAAGGTTTCCAAAAAGTTTAAGGTCAATTGGACAAAGGAAAATAGCACTTCCTTCACATACTGTCACATAGGACAGAATAGAAAAGGAATTATTTGAGCAAGATAGAAAACATGGCAAGTGAGATATTTTGCCACATTTGAGGAAGATATGACCCAAACAATTTATGAGAATTATTTGGGAACTTTTGGAGTGAGGGAAATATAGGTTGCTTCACAACCTACGGAAGATAGGGTTATTCCTTTAATGAAAAAGGAATATTCCCAATAAAAAGAATATTGGGATTTGGGCTAGGATGAAATTGGCAAGGTCTAGGGAAGGATTTGGGTATGAAAAGTCACTCTGAAAGCAAAGAAGAGTTCATCTTCTTTAGTTTCCAGACCACAAAGCCACGGAAAAAAGAAAACTCAGGCAAAAACCCCAGAAAAACAAAAGAAAAAGAAAGGGCCAAAATCAGGCTGTTACACCAGCTTCTCTATGCTCGCCGCCATCATCGAGGAGAAGTAGAACACAGGAGGCTACCGCCACTTGGGTCTCATGAAGGCCACTGCTGAGGCGACGACTGCACATTCAGGTGGTTTCTTTGCTGCTTCATCTCTTCCGAGGACCTTCGTTGACCCCGCAGGTGTCTGCCGGACATGAGGGAGACAAAGGGATCCGCGGGCGGACATTTAGATTATCTACTCCTCTCAAGCTGGCGGGAAATATTTGTTCTAAGAATGGATAAATTGTATGTATCTATAACTAAAATAAGTCTAGATACATCCATTTCTAGGACAAGTATTTCCGGACGGAGGGAGTATTAATTATACCAAGAGAGCCAGATTAGCACCGCTTAGTTCATGTAAATGTAATTAAATCCATCATGTTTATATGAAGATCCGGATTTTTTATACGAAATCCTTCATGCTTATATGAAATCAGTCCGTGTTTGCACGAATTTCAATTGGTTCGTTAGAGTTGTGAAAATGTATGCCGCTGGCATTTGATGTCGTCCTCCGCGGAAGGAAGCGGGAGGAAATTTGCCGACTGCCGTTGGAGATGCTCTTATGCTGGAAATAATAGAGTGACATCCAATCCATTTGAGTTAATTGTGTGTATGATTGTCCCTCTATAAAAAGTTAATTGCATGTACAGTGTACATGTGACTAGCAGGTGGCTACAACTTCGTACAGAAAGTTAAAAAGAAACAAGTCCATCCTTAATCTTGTATTCTAAGTACTCTATGGGTTCCACTATCACTACAGTAGCGAAAGAAGTATATATTAAATAAGTAATATATAATATAAAAATCCAAAGTTAAAGACAGAATTCGAACTCAGGTCATCGTGTTGCGAGCATCCGGCGCTAACCAGTCCAGCACATTTTTGTTGTAGACCATGCTGGAGATATATCTCCATGTCTACTCTTATACTCCGTCCGTTCCTAAATATTGTCTTTTTCAGATTTCAAATGCACTACCACATACGGATGTGTATGTAGACATATTTTAGAGTGTAGATTCACTCATTGTGCTCCGTATGTAGTCACTTGTTGAAATATCTAAAAAGATAAATATTTAGGAACAAAGGGAGTAGAAAACAGAGTTGGTGATGATGGTGTGTGTCCTATCCTGCAATATAGGCTGTTGGATTTATATCTAACAGATAGGAAGGAAACTATGGCAATTTTGCAAAAATATACCCACACCCCTCTTCAATTGCAAATAAGGCCTTCCCTCGTTCATCCTTTTCTCTCACAAGATAAACTACTCATACAAATGCATCTTGATGTTCCGTGCAACGCACGGGCATCTAGCTAGTTTCTTTTAAAATACTTACTGCGATAATTGGGTTGAAGTGATATATTTTATGTCTGCCTCGAATAATTTCAGATTCACTAGTAGTAACAAAGAAAAGGTTGCCTTTTTAATTAATAGAAAATGGGGTGAAAACTATCACATGACGCCGGTAAAAACAAGGCACACTGGGTTCAGCGTCATCGTCACTACAGCTGTGCGCGCTCGAGAATTCTACATATCGAGGGAGCTACTGAGCGAGGCACAGATACACAATGTTTGAGAGAGAAACCAATTGACAGGTTACGATCAGATCGAGTTGTCACCCTTCTGCTGTCATTGTTGGGGTGGGGGAGGGGAGGGAGAGAAAGACGTATCGAGAGTGTGCGCGGTTGGCACAGAGGCACAATTAGTGAGTGTGTGTGTACGTGTGTGTGTTTGAAAGAGGAGTAGATAGATTAGTATAAAGATCGAGGTGCCACCCTGCTCCTTCGGTGTCAGGTAGTGTGTGTGTGTGTGTGTGTGAGAGAGAGAGAGAGAGAGAGAGAGAGAGTGAGTGAAATCTCAAAACAAAAGGTGCTCTGTTGGAATCCCATTGTATGTATTCATATGGTTCCGGAACTCGAGTTAACCTTATGCATATGTGTGACAGACATAATTATACTTTGAGACATTAGTGGTTGTGGGTGGGTGGAATTAGAGGGGTGGGCGTGTTTGACAGAGAGAGCGTGTGTGTTTCTGTGTGAGAGACTTGTAGGATGGATAGAAAGACAAATTCTAACCTTGACGGAGGGAGAGAAATACATGAAGTGCACGTGTGTGATTCCGATGCCCACAGGGAAATGAGATATGTATGCGTGTGAGAGAGATTGCACAATTCATTCACGTATCACTATCTAGCGATCGTGGACGTGCATCGCTTGAACATAAATCAATATCTACTTTGTATCATGGCCAAAGGTACAATATCAATTCAACGCTATAAAGATTGGACACTCATATATCATATTTTTTTATCTAAATAAACCTTTTCAGTTGTGCATGCCAAAGTTACAGTGATGTTTCTTCAAACAACCAATGTAGCTATCATGTACATGCACCATTGTTCCTCTTGCATTCAAATTCATTAGTCTTGGATGATTTAAGGTTCTATTATGAAGTAATATATGTAATATTCATATATGAATTCAACGGGTATGCAATTTATGAAATGGAGGCTATGTAATCATATGAGGTAACACTTTTAAGTAGTGGACTACAATATCCATTTCTTTTTGTGCGCCTCTACACTAACACGTCAATGCATTATGTTTAAAGTAAATAACCAATGGCACTAAATTATCTATTTACACGGGAAATACATAGGCTGAGCGTTTGATCCCTTTTTTCGTGAATGCGCCTCTACACCCGTACGATTGGTCGTGCCCGTGTGAACATCCAAGTTATCGGCGCATCATCCGGAGTTATTATCTTTTTGGGGGGGTGGACTTCACACCAGTTATTAACTGCTAACGCGTGCCCCATGTACACAGTCTCGCATGACCTTCCCGCTATCACGGTCCAAAATTAGTTGAAACTGGATACGAACGATTCCGCGGGCGCAAAATCTCCCGCCTCCTTCTAAAATTTCTGCCACCTAGTGTTTAGCATGCAAAATTCCCCTTTTGTCCTTGGTGCACGGAGACCAACAGTTACAATACCGCCCTCATCTACATAATAGGTCGGGGCTGCTTTGGTAACTTCTGATTCACCCACCACACAGCACCCCCATTTCCTCTCCCCCTCCTGCAAAAACGACTAACTCCACAGCACCAGAGCATCTTATCACGTTGTTCATACTTCATCGGCCTTTCTACCCCTCCCCTCTCGAAACCCTAGACTGCTCATCCACCGTCGTACCAGAGCGCATTCACTGCCAGCGGCATCCACCTCGCCGGATCTGCTTCTGCGGCCGCATCTACCCCTCCCACCTCCCCTAGAAACAAGTAGACTGCTCATCCACCACTGTACCACAGCCCATTCAGTGTCGGCCTTGTCCACGGCGCCGGATCTGCTTCACCGGTACTCTCGTCAACCGCAGCACATCT
>NC_041381.1:620044133-620061939 GCF_002162155.2 Triticum dicoccoides
GATGGCCTCTGATCCTCTTCGCCGACACCTTCCTCCACCCTACCGGAGCCGCTTCACCGACACCATCGTCAACTCTACCGGAGTAGCTTCGCCTATACCATTCTCAACCCTACCGGGGCCACTTTGCCGACTCACAAGTCCACGGCCTCAGATTCGCTTCCTCGCACCCTCATCCAACATACCGGAGCAGCTTCTAACGCCCCGTCAATGGCCGCAGATCCGCATCGTTGACACCATCCTTAACCCAACCACCGGAGCAGCTTCACCGATGCCCTCATCCATGGCCACAGATCCGCTTTGCCCACACCGTAGTCCACCCTACCAGAGCCACTCCACAAACACCCTACTCGACGGTTCTAGATGTCCTTACCGGACCCTGACAGCCAGCGCACCATCATCACCCTTGACATTTCTAACCTGATTCCCACCATCTGGCAAGATGCCAAGCACCCGCCACGGCCTAGGTACTTGTCACCTTTAAACCCGTGCAGCATCACCTGCCCGATGTACTTCAAATATACTAACAGGTCACTGTTACCTGTTATGCAGCTGGCAAAAACTACAAGGATGATGTTTCTTATGGATCTAATAGCTTGGCCAATCAAGATCCTGGACTGAGGCATTGCTATGATCTTGTAAGTGTGTCTCTCTCTCTCTTGTATTGTTCTGTGCCTGCCAGCGTGCTTTGCTAGGATTTTTGACCAGTAATCCCGTTGTGCAGACAATGATTTCTACTATTGGCTACTAAATTAGATATGTAGATGCCATACATGATATTACCTCGTTCCTCCGTTCCTAAATATAAGTCTTTCTAGAGATTCAACTATAGGCTACATACGGAGCAAAATGAGTGAATCTACACTCGAAAATGCATCTATATACATCTGTATGTGGTCCATACTGGAGTCTCTACAAAGACATATATTTAGGAACAGAGGCAGTACATTACACAAAATCGTAGGTGGCATGTAGGAATTCCAGTGCACTACATTATGCTCCCTTAGAGTGCCTGCTAGTCCAGCACACAGAGTCATGGCAAGTTTATGCTATGCACACAATCATCAAATGGTGGTTTAAATATGCGCAAGGGATATGCAATGTATTATCATGTAGAGATGTCTGAAATTAGCCGCGTCAACTTGCAGATAGGGTTACACAATGAAAAAGTACAAGATGTATGTGGCAATTTCATGGAACATCGCAAAAAAGGAGAGGCAGCGGTGAGCCCATACAGTGTGCTATGGTAGGTCACTCCTCCGTTGCAATCATCGTGACATGTTATTTGTATGTTAGTTCTATTGTCCAAGTTTCTTAGGGACAGTTATTACGAGTTATCCTAAGAAAATAAGCACATGTGAATATAAGCTCCATGTAATAAGCCAACCAGTTCTTTTCATTGTCTTCCTTTTCAGCTTATCTTTGGTATGATCAGTGAAAAGTCTAGATTGCATTTTATTTTTTTCATTTTCTCCACATATGAAAATTAATTTGATTTGCAAACATCACAAACTGAACCGAGTGCAGTAATTAATATAATAGGAAAACAGACCATCACTATTTGTTCAAAATGCAAATACAAAGATACCATCTACTTGGCACAATCTACTTTGGTCAATATCTTCCATAGAGATCCCATTGCCTAATTTAAATGAAGAACGCATGACCCACATTTAAATGAAGAACAATTATTTATTGAAATTCAATTGTCTAAGTGGCTGGTTATTATCATATAGCAGCACCACCTGAAAGCATCATATAGCAGCAGCAGCAGCTCATAGCAACTCATCATACAACAGCAGTAGCATTGTGCAATTCATCATATACCAGCAGTAGCTCATAGCAATTCATCATATAGCAGCAGCGGAAGCAGCTCATAGCAATTCATCATATAGCAGCAAGAGGAGGAGCTCATAGCAATTCATCATATAGTAGTAGCAGGAGCAGCTCATAGCAATTTATCATACAGCAGCAGCAGGAGCAGCTTATAGCAACTCATCATATAGCAGCAACAGCTCATAGCAATTCATCATGTAGCAGCAGCAGCTCATAGCAATTCATCATATAGCAGCAGCAGGAGCAGCTCATAGCAATGCATCATACAGCAGCAGCAGAAGTAGCTCATAGCAATTCATCATATATTGGATCAAAATGAAAATTTCGCAAAAAATTAGAGGAGATCCTCACCTTGTTGGATGAGCTCATCCTTCAACAGCACCTCAAGGCCACAGCCTGGGAGGAAGGGAGGGGGAATAAGGTGCCTTCTGCCACAGTGTGGCATCAGCCGTAGTTGTGCAGCGCCCGTCGGAGTAGTGCGTTGGACGAACCACAGTGGAGCAGCTGCTGGAGACCATGAGAATGAGGGGCGGCGCCAGAGGAAGGAGCAGCCTGGGAGATTTTCCCCTACCCGCCGGCCATGTAGCCTAGCTGGACAGAGCATCATTGAGGACCAGGCCAGATTGGACCAGTGGCGATAACTCGCTGGAGGAACCATAGTGCTGCAGGCAGGGGATCAAGGTAGAGGGAAAGGGGAGAGGAGACGCAAGCGGGCAGGGCAATGAACACTTGCGTGTTTGTTTTTACTTGAGGGTCAAGTGTGACGCAGGCGTGAGCAGTTGCATTTTGAGTGTAATATAGGCAGACAATAGAGTCATTTCACTATTCCCCTTCCCTTCAATTTAGTGAGGTTCTACCTGAAACACCCCCCTCCAAAGCGAAATAAGTTAAGCCCAAGCTCATAACTCAAAAAGGACTTCTTTACATCTTTTATGGCTTATTTTGACAATAAGCCCTGAAAAGCAGGAATCGAACTGGCCCTTAACCTGCAATTCAATTGTGCGTGCAATGATGAATCACTCCTGCCTGCTATAGTGTACATTTAGGCATCATCATACATGGCATAACCTAATACATGTGCATTCCATTGTAGAATCTAGAATATGCAATGTTTATGTTAGTTCATACGTTGCACATGATGTTTAAATGCCCCTTAAATCTGGTCAGTCAAGTGATGGTCTTTAATCCTCCTTCTTTGCTTCTTTTCTTGATATGTAGGATTTGCTCACACATCTTTTCAATTGCTTGTTTGCATCAGCCAGCCATACTAGGACTGTTTGCTTTGATTACTTGTTGTTCTTGACCTAACACTCTAACAGAGCTTGTCAATGATTTAAACACTAAGGGCTGCTGTAGTGGGGCCTTGTCTAACTCATAGGTGACATAAAGGTTTGGTTGTACACTAAAGTAGGCTCTCCAAGAGTACCTGGAGATCCAGTTCGAAGGTATGCCTAATTTTTACATAGTGCAGACATACTAATTGCAGATTTCATTGTGTGCAAGTGCAAGAGATGCGGCATGTTTCATTATGTGGTGTTGTTTTGTTATAATCTCATCCTTTTGTGTTCACAGACTGGAAAGTATGCATATTTATCTTCCAAGGAGACGAGTAACTAGTTTGTGTCACCTTGTAGAGGGGGTGCAATGAAGATAAGTGTCGGTGTATAAAAGTGTGGCTACTTCTGTACCCCTTACTTGTGCATGGGTGGTCAGAGCCACACCTACAGTGCGGCTTGGCAAAGCAGAGGAGGACGGTCGGAAGCAAGACAGGAACAGAGAATATGATAACAGAAGCTCAAAGTGACAAGTAGCAGAAGGCTGGCATGGCCACGCCCGGCAACCAGCCTTGCCGAGGCGACCTGTTAGGCCCCCGGCAAGCTCCTTGCCGGGGCAGCTTGCGAAGAGACCAGCAGGGCAACCACCCTTGGGGTTGAGGGCTCGGACACCATCGACAACATTAAGACCAAGATCTGGAGAGGACATGCCTGATTGCGTGCAGCCCCTCATGAAGATTGGCGTCCCACGAATCCACGTGGGATCAGAAGACAAAGACCCCCCGCAAGACCCTTGCTGGGGATGACTCCAAGACACACGGCAAGCCTTGCCAGGGACGATCACCAGGCCGCGGCCAGACCCGCGCCCGGCAAGGTTTCTCCACCTCACTACCACTTCAGTGCGATGATAGGCATGCCAGCTAAGCAGGCGCCTGCGTGGCGGCATGCAGATGTTCGTGGAAGCTTGCCATTTCGCCAGCACAGCAGCTGTTTGGACAGCGTGGTGCTGCATGCCTCGTTGGCCCGGACGCACGGCAAGGCGAGGAGGAGCAGCGGATAATGGGATGGCCTCTGTTGTTGTCTCGAATAAAGTGAGAGGACACATAGGCAACGCATTAAATGCGCTTGTCCTACGTTGATCGAGAAATAAGCTCGATCGCCTTAGCTTTCCACCTCATGTGTGCCCCTGTGGCAACCCCTTTACCTATAAAAGGAGGCCCAAGGCGCACAAAGAGAGGATTCGGACTTTTGGACAAAGCACGCATCATAGCTAGTTCAAAAGCTCAAGAACACACATATAACCAGACAAAGCAGGACTAGGGTATTACGCATCTTTGCGGCCCGAACCTGGATAAAAAAATCCCCTGTGTGCTAGCGACTCGAGCTGCTCTTCGTGCAACTAACCCCCCCGCCGAACATACAAGGGGTCCTTGTGACCCCATAGGTGATCTGTTTCCCCGACATATTTGGCGCGCCAGGTAGGGGGCTTTAGTTGTGAGAATCTGGTCTATTAGTTAGTATAGTAGCTTCTTCGTCACCATGACGCCGAAGAAGAAGACGACCGCGGCGATCGGTCCGTCCGGGGTCGCTCCGCCCGCACCCAGGCGAGCGAGTGACGGGGCAGGCGCTTGTGCTGGGGGAGATCGAGATCGTCCACATCGTCCGAATACAAGAAGCCAGTCCATCGGCATCCTCCACAGCGGCAACAGTGGTCGACGCACCGCCGTGCCCAATGATGGAGCCGTGCCACCTGCGGTTGGTGCGGGGACCTCCAAGGGCAAAAGATCGACCTCGGCAACGCGCATGCCGCAGTCCTCTCAGCCCGTGCGTGACGAACCCCGCCGCGATGTTGAGGACCCTGGGCGTCGCCACGACAAGTGCCCTGAGCGTCACTCTCAAGACACGCAGGGGCGACATGCACGCCATGATGTAGGCGAAAAGAGCACGCGGCCACAGAATCGTGATGGGACTCCTTCTAACATTGTTAGGAGTCCGAGTTCCTCCCATTCCTTGCGCCTGTCGCTGCCACCCACGTGAGTAGAAGTTATGTCGTGAGCGCAGCTACTCCTCAACTTTCCTCCTGCCTTGGAGAAGCAATAAGAGTGGACGGCTACTATCCAAAGCCTTATCGGCCATGCCAACGGGGATGGCCACCGGGGAGCAAGCCCCTCGTGGTGCCGAAATGACGAGCCAACGCGTGCATGTAGTGGAAGGGTCGAGGGCTCCGCAACCAAGGTGCACTTCCCTTCTCCGCGGTCGGCCCGTCGGGGTGACACCCGGGACAACGTGTCCACAACGTCATCAGATCCACAGACACGCCGTGACCAATGTCAAGTTCTTCGAGAGCGCCTCAAGGAGTAAGCCCGGACTACTATTGACCAGCAATGGGAAGCACGTCACCAGTCCGATAGGCGTGCTGGGCCTGTTGAGTACAAGCATCCGCCGGGGGATGCTAGCGACTGGCCATATGCAATCACTTGTCCGGCATTCACCCACGAGTTGTGGTAGTTCCAGTGGCCCAACACCCGCACGTTCAAACAAGAGGTCCCAGAGCAATACGATGGCAAGACCCACCCATCTGAGTTCCTGAGTGTTTACACTATTGCGATGCAAGCTTCCGGAGCACGAGACGACAAGATACTCGCCAACTATTTCCCGTTGGCACTTAAGCCCAACATTAGGTCATGGTTGATGCATCTGCCAATAGATTCCATTGCTTCTTGGTCCGACCTATGCCACGAGTTTGTTGGTGCCTTCACGGGCAGCCACATAGCTCTTGGACAGGCAAGTGACTTGCACATGATCCCTCAGAGAGACGGCGAATCCTTGCGGAAGTACATACAGAGGTTCAGTCGTGTGCAGTACAACATCCCTGATGTTCATCCCGCCGTCGTCATCAGTGTGTTCCACCAGAACATGCGCAATCGAAAGATGCGTGAAGAGTTGGCCATGAACATGGTCGTAGATGTTGCTGACCTGTATGTTCTGGCTGACAGATCTGCCTGGGCGGAGGATGGAAGGAAGTACCCCGGCAAAGATGCCGATGTGGGAAGTGACTCAGAAGACGGAGACGTTGTCACCCCAGCAAATAAAGGCCGGCGGCGTAACAGGAAGTGCAAGGGCAAGACCGAGCTTGCCATCCAGGAATCCGGCGACCCCGACACTGCCAAGAAGGCCAAGGTTGGCGACCCCAGCAAGGAGGTTTCCGTGTGCGACGCCTGTCGGACCTTGGCGACTGCCGGCAAGTCAGAGGGCTCCGACAAGCAGTACTGCAAGATTCACCATACCAAGGGCCACGACCTCCAGAACTGCCGCCAAGTGGAGGTGCTGATGGAGAAGCAAATGGCTGAGTACGAGAGACGAGACAAGTAAGAGTATCGAACCCAACGAGGAGCATAAGGAAATGACAAGCGATTTTTAGTAAGGTATTCTCTGCAAGCACTGAAATTGTAGGTAACAGATAGTTTTGTGATAAGATAATTTGTAACGGGTAACAAGCAATGAAAGTAAATAAGGTGCAGCAAGGTGGACCAATACTTTTTGTAGCAAAGGACACGCCTGGACAATTTCTTATAATGAGGAAAGCGCTCTCGAGGACACATGGGAATTATCGTCGATCTAGTTTCATCACGCTCATATGATTCGCATTCGTTACTTTGATAATTTGATATGTGGTTGGACCGGTGCTTGGGTACTGCCCTTTCTTGGACAAGCATCCCACTTGTGATTAACCCCTATTGCAAGCATCCGCAACTACAAAAGAAGTATTAAGGTAAACCTAACCATAGCATGAAACTAGTGGATCCAAATCAGCCCCTTACGAAGCAACACATAAACTAGGGTTTAAGCTTCTGTCACTCTAGCAACCCATCATCTACTTATTACTTCCCAATGCCTTCGTCTAGGCCCAAATAATGGTGAAGTGTCATGTAGTCTACATTCACATAACACCACTAGAGGAGATACAACATACATCTCATCAAAATATCGAACGAATACCAAATTCACATGACTACTAATAGCAAGACTTCACCCATGTCCTCAGGAAAAAAACGTAACTACTCACAAATCATATTCATGTTCATAATCAGAGGAGTATTAATATGCATTAAGGATTGAACATATGATCTTCCACCAAGTAAACCAATTAGCATCAACTACAAGGAGTAATCAACACTACTAGCAACCCACAGGTACCAATTTGTGGTTTTGGATATAAGATTGGATACAAGGGATGAACTAGGGTTTGAGAGGAGATGGTGCTGGAGAAGATGTTGATGGATATTGAACCCCTCCCGATGAGAGGATCGTTGGTGATGACAATGGTGATGATTTCCCCCTCCCGGAGGGAAGTTTCCCCGGCAAAACAGCTCTGCTGGAGCCCTAGACTGGTTCCGCCAAGGTTCCGCCTCATGGCGGCGGAGTTTCGTCCGTAAGCTTCCTTATGATTTTTTTTAGGGTAAAAGCCTTCATATAGCAGAAGATGGGCACCGGAGGGCCACCAGGGGGCCCACGAGACAGGGGGCGCGCCCAGTAGGGGTGGGCGCGCCCCCCACCCTCGTGGCTAGGGTGTGGGCCCCTTCTGTTACTTTCTTTCCTCAATAACTCTTATGAATTCCAAAAATGACTTTCGTGGAGTTTCAGGACTTTTGGAGCTGTGCAGAATAGGTTTCCAATATTTGTCCTTTTCCAGCCAGAATTCCAGCTGCCGGCATTCTCCCTCTTTATGATAAACCTTGTAAAATAAGAGAGAATAGCCATAACCTTGTAATAAATATTGATATAAAAGCATGATGCAAAATGGACGTATCAACTCCCCCAAGCTTAGACCTCGCTTGTCCTCAAGCAGAAGCCGATATCAAAAAATATGTCCACATGTTTAGAAATCGAGGTGTCGATAAAAATAAAATACGGACATGAGGGCATCATGATCATTCTTATAACAGCAACATATATAGATTTTGTCATATGAATTCTTATGCTCAAGTAACAATCTATTCACAATATCAAGTATGGTACAGAAACTTCATTGAAAACTAACAAACTATAATCTCAGTCATTGAAGCAATTGCAATTTATCATAACGTCAGAAAGATTCAAGAATAGAGCCTTTAAGCAAGTCCACATACTCAACTATCATATAGTCTTCTACAATTGCTAACACTCACGCAATACTTATGGTTATGGAGTTTTAATCGGACACTGAGAAAGATAGGGGCTTATAATGTTGCCTCCCAACGTATTCACCTTTGGGTGATGTCAACAATAATAGTTCATGCTAACTTACATCCAATTGGATATATATATCTGGATCTTTCCAACACGAGGTGCTTGCCAAAGGATAAAATGAAAAAGCAAAAGGTGAAGATCACCTTGACTCTTGCATAAAGTAAAATACATTAAGTAAAAGATAGGCCCTTCGCAGAGGGAAGTAGAGGTTGTCATGTGCTTTTAGGGTTGGATGCAGAAAATCTTAATGCAAAAGAACGTCACTTTATATTGCCACTTGTGATATGAACCTTTATTATGCAGTCCGTCGCTTTTATTACTTCCATATCACATGATCGTATAAAGCTTATTTTCTCCACACTAATAAGTCATGCATATTTAGAGAGCAATTTTTATTGCATGCAACATGACAACTTACTTGAGGGATCTTACTCAATCCGTAGGTAGATATGGTGGACTCTCATGGCAAAACTGGGTTTAAGGATATTTGGAAGCACAAGTAGTATCTCTACTTGGTGCAAGAAATTTTTGGCTAGCATGAGGGGGAAAGGCAAGCTCAACATGTTTGAAAGATCCATGACAATATACTTTAACTGAGATGTGAGAAAACATAAACCATTACGTTGTCTTCCTTGTCCAACAACAACTCTTTAGCATGTCATACTTTAATGAGTGCTCACAATTATAAAAGATGTCCAAGATAGTATATTTATATGTGAAAACCTCTCTTTCTTTATTACTTCCTATTAATTGCAACGATGACCAAAACTATGTTTGTCAACTCTCAACAACTTTTATGCCTCATACTATTTATATGTGAAGTCATTACTATCCATAAGATTAATATGAACTCTTTTATTTCTTTTTATTTTCTTAAGATCATGGCAAGATAGCAAAGCCCTTGACTCAACACTAATCTTTATTATATATAACTCACAGACTCGATTACATAGAAGGATCACAAAGCAAAACTCAAAACTAATTCAAACCAAAACTTTATTATACTAGATAAATATATTACCAAAAGGATCGAACTAAGTAAAACGGTAAAGATAGGAGTGTGATGGTGATACGATACCGGGGCACCTCCCCCAAGCTTGGCAGTTGCCCAGGGGAGTGCCCATACCCATGTGATTATGTCCTCGGAGGTGGTGAAGAAGGAGTTGTTGATGATGTAGGCTTGTCGTCCATCTTCCAAGGCATAGGCTCACCATCATAGAAGGATGATCGAGTCTCCAGGATCCTCAAATCTGCAGCCAAACTCATCCTCTTGAATCTATATTTATACTCACAGTTTTGGTTTGGCAGGTCATAGATCTGGGCTTGGAGGTGCTCATTTTCTCATGAAACTTGAAGATGGTCTCCCCAATGTTCTTGGCATCCAGCTTGTGGTTGTTGGTGAACTCCGCGATCATCATCTAGTTGGCGTTGAGTCCATGCTCCACCATCCCTTGGCACTTGAAAACTTGTTGTTCCATAGCTTCGAGCTTTGTCTCCACACTTCCGGTATGCCTTGGTCCCTCCGCATCGGAGATGTGCAGCACCCCCTCACGCATCTCAATGGTTTGAGGGTGTTGCAGCACCTTTGTCAGATAGGGGTTGATAACCCTCTCGACAAACTTGTCCTTGGGAGCGCTTGGAGACGTCATGGTGCTCTAGATCTGTCAGAAAAACAGCTTGAAACGAAAACAGAAGATTTTTGCATGATACGGTGGTCAAAACCTTCGGGGTATTATATAATGAATTTTTACCGACCAAAAGAAGTAACGTGCAAGAAAATGGAGTTCGGGAGGCACCCAAGGTACCAACAAGGTAGGGGGCGCGCCCAGTAAGGGTGGCCGCGCCCTCCACCATCGTGGAGGCCACGTGTCCTTCCCGGATTACTTCTTGCTTCCCTAAATTTTTAAATATTCCAAAACGGAGAAAAATTTCCATTAGAACTGTTTTGGAGTTGGTTTACTTGCCGTACCACATACCTATTCCTTTTCGGAGTCTGAAACGTTCTGAAAAGTGTCCCTTATGTATTCCTACAGGGTTACGGTTTTAATAATATTAGTTTCAACATTTATAGGATTACGTGAGATATAATGTTTGATTCTTTGACCGTTCACCACCTTCGGATTTGTGCCTTTGAAGTTGTTGATTTTTATGGCACCGGAATGATAGACCTCCTCGATAACGTAAGGACCTTCCCATTTAGAGAGAATTTTTCCTGCAAAAATTCTTAAACGAGAGTTGAATAGCAACACATAATCACCTACGTTAAACTCGCGCTTTTGTATCCTTTTGTCATGCCATCTTTTAACTTTTTCTTTAAACAGCTTGGCATTCTCATAGGCTTGGGTTCTCCATTCATCAAGTGAGCTAATGTCAAATAACCTCTTCTCACCAGTAAGTTTGAAATCATAGTTGAGCTCTTTAATGGCCCAATATGCCTTATGTTCAAGTTCAAGAGGTAAGTGACACGCTTTTCCATAAACCATCTTATACGGAGACATACCCATAGGATTTTTATATGCAGTTCTATAGGCCCATAATGCATCATCAAGTTTCTTGGACCAATTCTTTCTAGATCTATTAACAGTCTTTTGCAAAATTAATTTGAGCTCTCTATTGCTCAATTCTATTTGACCACTAGACTGTGGGTGATAAGGAGATGCAATTCTATGATTAACATCATACTTAGCAAGCATTTTACGGAAAGCACCATGAATAAAATGTGAACCACCATCAGTCATGAGATATCTAGGGACTCCAAACCTCGGAAAAATAACTTCTTTAAGCATCTTAATAGAGGTGTTATGATCATCACTACTAGTTGGGATAGCTTCTACCCACTTAGTAACGTAATCAACAACAACTAAAATATGTGTGTATCCATTGGAGGAAGGAAAAGGTCCCATATAATCAAAGCCCCAAACATCAAATGGTTCAATAACAAGAGGATAATTCATAGGCATCTTGACGTCTACTAACATTACCAATTCTTTGACATTCATCACAAGACAAGACAAACTTACGGGCATCTTTGAAGAGAGTAGGCCAATAAAAACCGGATTGCAATACCTTATGTGCAGTTCTATCTCCATCGTGGTGTCCTCCATATGGTTCGGAGTGACACTTGCATAGGATCTATTCCTGTTCATGCTCAGGTACACAATGTCTGATAACACCATCTACTCCTTCTTTATAAAGGTGTGGGTCATCCCAGAAGTAATGTCTTAAATCATAAAAGAACTTTTTCTTTTGCTGGTATGTGAAACTAGGTGGTATAAATTTAGCAACAATGTAATTAGCATAATCAACATACCATGGAGCAGTACGAGAAGCATTAATGACCGCTAATTGTTCATCAGGGAAGCTATCATCAATAGGTAATGGGTCATCAAGAACATTCTCTAACCTAGACAAGTTGTCTGCAACAGGGTTCTCAGCTCACTTTCTATCACTAATATGCAAATCAAATTCTTGGAGCAAGAGGACCCATCTAATAAGTCTAGGTTTAACATCTTTCTGTTCCATAAGATATTTAATAGCAGCATGATCAGTGTGAATAGTTACTTTAGAATCAACAATATAAGGTCTGAACTCATCACATGCAAATACAACTGCTAAGAATTCTTTTTCAGTAGTAGCATAATTTCTCTGGGCAATATCAAGAGTTTTACTAGCATACTGGATAACATTAATTTCTTATCAACTCTTTGCCCCAGGACAACACCTGCAATGTAATCGCTTGTTGGAGAACGTTGCAGAAAACAAAAATTTTCCTACTCGTTTCACCAAGATCATCTAGGAGTTCATCTAGCAACGAGTGATCAGATGCATCTACATACCTTTGTAGATCGCGAGCGGAAGCGTTCAAAAGAACGGTGATGATGTAGTCGTACTCGACGTGATCCAAATCACCGATGACCAGCGCCGAACGGACGGCACCTCCGCGTTCAACACACGTACGGAACAGCCACGTCTCCTCTTCTTGATCCAGCAAGGGAGGGAGGAGACGTTGAGGGAGATAGCACCAGCAGCAGCACGACGGCGTGGTGTTGATGGAGTTGCAGTACTCCGGCAGAGCTTCGCTAAGCACTATGGAGGTGGAGGAGGTGTTGGGGAGGGAGAAGGAGGCAACCAAAGGCCAAGGACTCAAGGTATGAAGTCCCTCCTCTCCCCCACTATATATAGGGGTGCCAAAGGGGGTGGCCGGCCCTAGGAGATCCAATCTCCTAGGGGGTGCGGCGGCCTAGGGGGTTTCCCTCCCCCCCAAGGCACCTAGGAGGTGCCTTACCCTCCTAGGACTCTTGCCCCCTTGAACCCTAGGCGCATGGGCCTATGTGGGGCTGGTGCCCTTGGCCCATTAGGCCAAGGCGCACCCCCTTGCAGCCCATGTGGCCCCCCGGGGCAGGTGGACCCACCCGGTGGACCCCCGGGACCCTTCCGGTGGTCCCGGTACAATACCGATAACCCCGAAACTTGTCCCGATGCCCGAAACAGGACTTCCCATATATAAATCTTTACCTCCGGACCATTCCGGAACTCCTCGTGACGTCCGGGATCTCATCCGGGACTCCGAACAACATTCGGGTTACTGCATATACATATCCCTACAACCCTAGCGTAACCGAACCTTAAGTGTGTAGACCCTACGGGTTCGGGAGACAAGCAGACATGACCGAGACGACTCTCCGGTCAATAACCAACAGCGGGATATGGATACCCATGTTGGCTCCCACATGCTCCACGATGATCTCATCGGATGAACCACGATGTCGAGGATTCTATCAACCCCGTACGCTATTCCCTTTGTCTATCGATATGTTACTTGCCCGAGATTCGATCGTCGGTATCCCAATACCTCGTTCAATCTCGTTACCGGCAAGTCACTTTACTCGTACCGTAATGCATGATCCCGTGACCAGACACTTGGTCACTCTGAGCTCATTATGATGATGCATTACCGAGTGGGCCCAGTGATACCTCTCCGTCATACGGAGTGACAAATCCCAGTCTTGATCCATGTCACCCAACAGACACTTTCGGAGATACCCGTAGTCTACCTTTATAGTCACCCAGTTACGTTGTGACGTTTGGCATACCCAAAGCACTCCTACAGTATCCGGGAGTTACACGATCTCATGGTCTAAGGAAAAGATACTTGACATTGTAAAACTCTAGCAAACGAACTATACGATCTTGTGCTATGTTTAGGATTGGGTCTTGTCCATCACATCATTCTCCTAATGATGTGATCTCGTTATCAATGACATCCAGTGTCCATAGTCAGGAAATCATGACTATCTGTTGATCAACGAGCTAGTCAACTAGAGGCTCACTAGGGACATGTTGATGTCTGTTATTCACACATGTATTACGATTTCCAGATAACACAATTATAGCATGAATAAAGACAATTATCATGAACAAGGAAATATAATAATAATGCTTTTATTATTGCCTCTAGGGCATATTTCCAACAGACATGACCTAGAACTATTCTCGGTCAATAACCAATAGCGGAACCTGGACGCCCATATTGGTTCCTACATATTCTACGAACATCTTTATCGGTCAAACCGCATAACAACATACGTTGTTCCCTTTGTCATCGGTATGTTACTTGCCCGAGATTTGATCGTCGGTATCCAATACCTAGTTCAATCTCGTTACCGGCAAGTCTCTTTACTCGTTACGTAATGCATCATCCCGTAACCAACTCATTGGTCACATTGCTTGCAAGGCTTATAGTGATGTGCATTACTGAGAGGGCCCAGAGATACCTCTCCGACAATTTCCTCTCTAGTCGGTGCTGGCACCTCAGGAACATTTTCTTGAGTTGCGCCATTTTCCGGTTCAAGAGGCAATACTTCATCAAGCTCTACTTTCCTCCCACTTACTTCTTTCGAGAGAAACTCTTTCTCCAGAAAGGACCCATTCTTGGCAACAAAGATCTTGCCTTCGGATCTAAGGTAGAAGGTGTACCCAATAGTTTCTTTTGGGTACCCTATGAAGACGCATTTTTCCGATTTGGGTTCGAGCTTTTCAGGTTGAAGTTTCTTGACATAAGCATCGCATCCCCAAACTTTTAGAAACGACAGCTTAGGTTTCTTCCCAAACCATAATTCATACGGTGTCGTCTCAACGGATTTTGACGGAGTCCTATTTAAAGTGAATGCGGCAGTCTCTAAAGCATAGCCCCAAAAAGAAAGCGGTAAATCGGTAAGAGACATCATAGATCGCACCATATCTAACAGAGTGCGATTACGACGTTCGGACACACCATTACGCTGAGGTGTTCCAGGCGGCGTGAGTTGTGAAACTATTCCACATTTTCTTAAGTGTGCCCCAAACTCGTGACTCAAGTATTCTCCTCCACGATCTGATCGTAGAAACTTGATTTTCCTGTCACGTTGATTTTCAACCTCACTCTGAAATTCCTTGAACTTTTCAAAGGTTTCAGACTTGTGTTTCATTAAGTAGATATACCCATACCTACTTAAATCATCAGTGAGGGTGAGAACATAACGATAGCCACCGCGAGCCTCAACACTCATTGGACCGCACACATCGGTATGTATGATTTCCAATAAGTCGGTTGCTCGCTCCATTGTTCCTGAGAACGGAGTCTTGGTCATTTTACCCATAAGGCATGGTTCGCACGTTTCAAATGATTCATAATCAAGAGACTCTAAAAGTCCATCAGCATGGAGCTTCTTCATGCGTTTGACACCTATGTGACCAAGGCGGCAGTGCCACAAGTATGTGGGACTATCATTATCAACTTTACTTCTTTTGGTACTCACATTATGAATATGTGTAGCATCACGTTCGAGATTCATAAGGAATAAACCATTCACCATAGGAGCATGACCATAAAACATATCTCTCATAAAAATGGAACAACCATTATTCTCAGATTTAAAAGAGTAGCCATCTCGAATTAAACGAGATCCCGATACAATGTTCATGCTCAAAGCTGGCACTAAATAACAATTATTAAGGTTTAAAACTAATCCCGAAGGGAGATGCAGAGGTAGCGTGCCGACGGCGATCACATTGACCTTGGAACCATTCCCGACGCGCATCGTCACCTCGTCCTTTGCCAGTTTCCGCTTATTCTGCAGCCCCTGCTTTGAGTTACAAATGTGAGCAACTGCACCGGTATCAAATACCCAGGAGCCACTGCGGGCACTAGTAAGGTACACATCAATTACATGTATATCACATATACCTTTTGTTTTGCCGGCCTTCTTATCCGCTAAGTACTTAGGGCAGTTCCGCTTCCAGTGACCGCTTCCCTTGCAATAAAAGCACTCAGTCTCGGGCTTGGGTCCATTCTTTGGCTTCTTCCCGGCAGCTTGCTTGCCGGGCGTGGCAACCTCCTTGCCGTCCTTCTTGAAGTTCTTTTTACCCTTGCCTTTCTTGAACTTAGTGGTTTTATTGACCATCAACACTTGATGTTCCTTCCTGACTTCTACCTCCGCTGATATCAGCATAGCAAATACTTCAGGAATGGTCTTTTCCATCCCCTGCATATTGAAGTTCATCACAAAGCTCTTGTAGCTTGGTGGAAGCGACTGGAGGATTCTGTCAATGACCGCATCATCCGGGAGATTAACTCCCAGCTGAGTCAAGCGGTTATGCAACCCAGACATAGTGAGTATGTGCTCACTGACAGAACTGTTTTCCTCCATCTTACAGCTGAAGAATTTGTCGGAGACTTCATATCTCTCGACCCGGGCATGAGCTTGGAAAACCATTTTCAGCTCTTCGAACATCTCATATGCTCCATGTCTCTCAAAACGCTTTTGGAGGCCCGGCTCTAGGCTGTAAAGCATGCCGCACTGAACGAGGGAGTAGTCATCGAAACGTGCCTGCCAAGCGTTCATAACGTCTTGTTCCGCAGGGAGAACGGGTGCGTCACCAAGCAGTGCTTGTAGGACATAATCTTTCTTGGCAGCTATGAGGATGATCCTCAGGTTCCGGACCCAGTCCGTATAGTTGCTGCCATCGTCTTTCAGCTTAGTTTTCTCTAGGAACGCGTTGAAGTTGAGGACTACGTTGGCCATTTGATCTACAAGACATATTGCAAAGATTTTAGACTAAGTTCATGATAATTAAGTTCAACTAATCAAATTATTAGTGAACTCCCACTTAGATTAGACATCCCTCTAGTCATCTAAGTATTACATGATCCGAGTTAAACTAGACCGTGTCCGATCATCACGTGAGACGGACTAGTCAACATCGGTGAACATCTTCATGTTGATCGCATCTTCTATACGACTCATGCTCGACCTTTCGGTCTTCTGTGTTCCGAGGCCATGTTTGTACATGCTAGGCTCGTCAAGTCAACCTAAGTGTTTGCATGTGTAAATCTGTCTTACACCCGTTGTATGTGAACGTCTGAATAAAACACCCGATCATCACGTGGTGTTTTGAAACAGCGAACTGTCGCAACGGTGCACAGTTAGGGGGAACACTTCTTGAATTTTATTGTGAGGGATCATCTTATTTACTACCGTCGTTCTAAGTAAACAAGATGCAAAACATGATAAACATCACATGCAATCAAATAATAAACGTGACATGATATGGCCATTTTCACATAGCTCCTTTGATCTCCATCTTGGGGCTCCGTGATCATCTTGTCACCGGCTTGACACTATGATCTCCATCATCATGATCTCCATCATCGTGTCTCCATGAAGTTGCTCGCCAACTATTACTTCTACTACTATGGCTAACGCGTTTAGCAATAAAGTAAAGTAATTTACATGGCGTTTCTCGATGACACGCGGGTCATTAAAAGAATAAAGACAACTCCTATGGCTCCTGCCGGTTGTCATACTCATCGACATGCAAGTCGTGAATCCTATTACAATAGCATGAACATCTCATACATCACATATAGATCATTCATCATTCATCACAACTTTGGCCATATCATATCACAAACCACTTGCTGCAAAAACAAGTTAGACGTCCTCTAATTGTTGTTGCAAGTTTTTACGTGGCTGAATTAGGGTTCTAGCAAGAACGTTTTCTTCCCTACGTTAAAGCCACAACGTGATTTGTCAACTTCTATTTACCCTTCATAAGGACCCTGTTCATCGATTCCGCTCCAACTAAAGTAGGAGAGACAGACACCCGCCAGCCACCTTATGCAACTAGTGCATGTTAGTCGGTGGAACCGGTCTCACGTAAGCGTACGTGTAAGGTTGGTCCGGGCCGCTTCATCCCACAATACCGCTGAAGCAAGAAAGGACTAGTAACGGCAAGAAAGTTGACAAATCTACGCCCACAACAAATTGTGTTCTACTCGCGCAAGAAGAACTACGCATAGACCTAGCTCATGATGCCACTGTTGGAGAACGTTGCAGAAAACAAAAATTTTCCTACTCGTTTCACCAAGATCATCTAGGAGTTCATCTAGCAACGAGTGATCAGATGCATCTACATACCTTTGTAGATCG
>NC_041381.1:620061983-620067120 GCF_002162155.2 Triticum dicoccoides
TGCAGTACTCCGGCAGAGCTTCGCTAAGCACTATGGAGGTGGAGGAGGTGTTGGGGAGGGAGAAGGAGGCAACCAAAGGCCAAGGACTCAAGGTATGAAGTCCCTCCTCTCCCCCACTATATATAGGGGTGCCAAAGGGGGTGGCCGGCCCTAGGAGATCCAATCTCCTAGGGGGTGCGGCGGCCTAGGGGGTTTCCCTCCCCCCCAAGGCACCTAGGAGGTGCCTTACCCTCCTAGGACTCTTGCCCCCTTGAACCCTAGGCGCATGGGCCTATGTGGGGCTGGTGCCCTTGGCCCATTAGGCCAAGGCGCACCCCCTTGCAGCCCATGTGGCCCCCCGGGGCAGGTGGACCCACCCGGTGGACCCCCGGGACCCTTCCGGTGGTCCCGGTACAATACCGATAACCCCGAAACTTGTCCCGATGCCCGAAACAGGACTTCCCATATATAAATCTTTACCTCCGGACCATTCCGGAACTCCTCGTGACGTCCGGGATCTCATCCGGGACTCCGAACAACATTCAGGTTACTGCATATACATATCCCTACAACCCTAGCGTAACCGAACCTTAAGTGTGTAGACCCTACGGGTTCGGGAAACAAGCAGACATGACCGAGACGACTCTTCGGTCAATAACCAACAGCGGGATCTGGATACCCATGTTGGCTCCCACATGCTCCATGATGATCTCATCGGATGAACCACGATGTCGAGGATTCAATCAACCCCGTACGCTATTCCCTTTGTCTATCGATATGTTACTTGCCCGAGATTCGATCGTCGGTATCCCAATACCTCGTTCAATCTCGTTACCGGCAAGTCACTTTACTCGTACCGTAATGCATGATCCCGTGACCAGACACTTGGTCACTCTGAGCTCATTATGATGATGCATTACCGAGTGGGCCCAGTGATACCTCTCCGTCATACGGAGTGACAAATCCCAGTCTTGATCCATGTCACCCAATAGACACTTTCGGAGATACCCGTAGTCTACCTTTATAGTCACCCAGTTACGTTGTGACGTTTGGCATACCCAAAGCACTCCTACGGTATCCGGGAGTTACACGATCTCATGGTCTAAGGAAAAGATACTTTGACATTGCAAAACTCTAGCAAACGAACTATACGATCTTGTGCTATGTTTAGGATTGGGTCTCGTCCATCACATCATTCTCCTAATGATGTGATCTCGTTATCAATGACATCCAGTGTCCATAGTCAGGAAACCATGACTATCTGTTGATCAACGAGCTAGTCTACTAGAGGCTTACTAGGGACATGTTGATGTCTATTATTCACACATGTATTACGATTTCCAGATAACACAATTATAGCATGAATAAAGACAATTATCATGAACAAGGAAATATAATAATAATGCTTTTATTATTGCCTCTAGGGCATATTTCCAACATCGCTAGCATCACACATAATTTCAAAGGGTAAATTCCAATCAGGTGGCTGAACAATAGGTGCAGTGATCAAAGCTTAAGTATTTCAAATGCTTCTACACAATCGTCATCAAAGACAAAAGGAATATCTTTTTGCAATAAATTAGTCAGAGGCCTAGAGATTTTAGAAAAGTCCTTAATGAACCTCCTATAAAAACCGGCACGGACAAGGAAACTTCTTATACCTTTAATGTCCTTGGGACATGGCATCTTTTTAATAGCATCAACTTTAGCTTTATCAACTTCATTACCTTTTTCAGAGATTTTATGCCCCAAGACAATGCCTTCATTAACCATAAAGTGGCACTTTTCCCAACTCAAGACGAGACTAGTGTCTTCACATCTCTGCAAAACTCAATCAAGGTTGCTCAAGCAATCATCAAAAGAGGATCCATAAATGGAGAAGTCATCCATGAATACCTCACAAATCTTTTCACAAAAGTCAGAGAATATAGCCATCATGCATCTTTGAAAGGTAGCAGGTGCATTACATAAACCAAAAGGCATATGTCTATAAGCAAAAGTACCGAAAGGGCGAGTAAAAGTAGTTTTTGATTGATCATCCGCGGACACAGGTATTTGAGAGAAACCAGAATAACCATCTAGAATGCAGAAATGTGTATGTTTGGATAGTTTTTCTAGCATTTGATCAATAAAAGGTAAAGGGTGATGATCTTTCTTAGTAGCTTTATTTAATTTACGGAAATCAATTACCATCCTATAACTTGTAATAATTCTTTGCGGAATCAATTCATCTTTATCATTAGGAACAACAGTAATACCACCCTTCTTAGGGACACAATGGACATGACTTACCCAATCACTATCAGCAACGGGATAAATTATACCTGCCTCAAGGAGCTTTAGTATCTCCTTTCTTACCACTTCTTTTATCTTAGGATTTAACCATCATTGATGATCTCTAACTGGTTTGGAACCTTCGTCCAAATTAATTTTATGTTGGCATAGAGTGGGACTAATGCCCTTAAGATCATCCATAGTATATCCAATAGCAGCACGGTTCTTCATCAGAGTTTTCAATAATCTTTTCTCCTCTTGCTCTGAAAGGTTAGCACTAATAATAACAGGATATATCTTCTTTTCATCAAGATAAGCATATTTAAGATTATCAGATAAAGGTTTGAGCTCAAACACGGGATCACCCTTGGGTGGAGGGGGACCCCCTAGGATTTCAACAGGCAAGTTGTGTTTGAGAATAGGACCCTCTTGAAGGAATACTTCATCTATTTCCCTTCTTTCATTCATAAACATATCATTTTCATGGTCTAGCAAATATTGTTCTAATGGATCAGTAGGAGGCACGGTAATAGAAGCAAGACCAATAATTTCATCCTTACTAGGCAATTCTTTATCATGGGGTTGTCTACGAAATTTAGCAAAATTAAACTCATGCACTACAAAAAAAATACATTTCCGTGATGATACGTGTTTGTCACAGTAGGTCGCATTTTTTGTCATGCATGTACATCCATGACGATTTTATGACAGAATCAAGATAGTCATACCTGTGTTGTCGTAGAAGTGTTCCATGACATTACCAAAATTATCATCACGGAAGTGTCCACTTCCATGACGATAAATCGCGAGTCACAGAAGTGCTTTTGTCAAGGGTGACCGACATGTGGCATCCACCGTAACGGAACGCCGTTAAGCTATCGGGTCAGGTTTTCGATCCGATAACCCGTTAACAGCCCCGACCAATGGGGATTTTCCACGTGTAAAATCATCATTGGCTGGAGGAAACACGTGTCGGCTCACCATTGGGACAGATGTCATCCGCTCATTGGACCGAAGGCGCCTATGATACGGCGACACATGGCACGGCCCAACAGAAGCCCATTCCTATGAAAAGGCCGGCCCATTTGACTTGGTCAAAAGGTGGCGGGCCGGCCCACGGAAAGCCTGTTAACGGCCTGTTCGCATATAGCCCATTTACAGCCTGCTAACCCAGGGCCCATTACGCCCTATCCGAATTAGGCCCAGTAGCGTCATTTGGGCCGTCCAATATGATTTGGCCCATTTTAACTTCTGGCCCATGTGTGGCCCATGACTTCTTTCGGCCCATATGAGGACCTTTGTAACTCTTGGCCCATTAACGGCCCGTGGTGAAACTGGCCCGTAATGTACAGCGTATCACTTTTTATACCCATTAACGGCCCATTATTGCATTGGGCCGTTTCCAGCCCAAGTTATCTTTCGGCCTTCTCAGGGCCCATTGATTCTTGGGCTCACTTGCAGAATTCGGTTACATATGTCCCGTTACTGTCATTTTCTGCTTGTGGGCCAAATTCAACCCGTCGTTACAGTCGGCCCATTTGCGGACCGTTAATATGTTGGGTTGTTTTCATGTCAAAAAAACCCGTTGGGCTGTTTTCATAGAGTTATCAAATACGGCCTATTAATGGCCTGTTATGGTCCACGAATAGTACGGCCCATGATTGGCGAAATGATGATACGCCCCGTAGAAGGCCCATGGATCCTACGGCCCGTATGAGGCCCATGGATAGTACGGCCCGTAGAAGGCCCATGGATCATACGGCCCGTAAAAGGCCCATGGACCCTACGGCCCGTAGAAGGCCCATTGATCCCTAAGGCCCATATAGAAGAAGCACTAGTAGATAAAGGGGCTTTTGTCCCGGTTGGTAAGGCCCTTTAGTCCCGGTTTTTGAACCGGGACTAAAGGATCGTTACTAATGCTTCTCCCCTTTAGTCTCGGTTCTTTAACGAATCGGGACTAAAGGCCGCGGCCACGTGGAGCTCCACCTTTAGTCCATGTTGGTAACACCAACCGGGACTAAAGGAAATTTTACGATTTTTTTTTAATTTTTTTGAATTTTTTTTATTTTCAAATTTCTGAATCATTTTAACCTCTAATCTCTAATCACCACCCCTCATCACTGCTCAATTTATCCTCTAATCTCTAATCACCCCTCATCATTCCAAATCATCTAACTTCCCAAATGGTCACCCATCCTCCCACTCCCCCAGCCTGAGCACGCTTAACTTCCGGGTTCTATTCTCCCTCGTTTCCAAGTCTGCACTTGTTGTTTTCCCGACAATAGTAAGATGTCAATCCTATTAACCTTCAGGAATTTTGCTTGAGCATGAAGTGACACATTTCACTGTTTGAGTTTGAAACTATTGTTTTAAAAAACAATAATTATTTAGTAACACTAATATTTCTTGAATAATTAGTTTGACCATTGTTTGACCACAGTTTGACCATTGTTTGACCACAGTTTGACCAGATTTGACCAAAATTCAAAATAACTGAAATAATTATTTAGTAACACTAATATTGTAGAATAATTAGTTTGACCATTGTTTGACCACAATTTGAAAAAAAATCGATTTTTTCCACTCTAGATCTAAAAAGGCCCGTAACTTTTTTCTGTGAGGTTTTTGAGGATTTTGAAAATGTTTAACGGGGTTCCCCCTTTTAAATTTGGATGTAACTTTTCGAGTAGATGATTTTTCATATAAAATACTTTTTCATCCGAGTTAGTATGCAAAAGTTATGCCCATTTTTACAAATTCTCGAGCGATTTTGCAAATAAAGTCGAAATTCATATTTGCAAATTTTCCCAACAACTAGACCACATATCACATGGAAACTTATTTTCTTTTATTTTTTGACATTTTCATCATTTTCTTTTATTTT
>NC_041381.1:620067568-620076202 GCF_002162155.2 Triticum dicoccoides
GTACTAATGCCTCAAACCCCATTAGTACCGGTTCGTGGCACGAACCAGGACTAAAGGTCTAACCCTTTAGTCCCGGTTGGTGCCATGAACCGGGACTAATGGGCATCTAACCCTTTAGTCCCGGTTCGTGGCACCAACCGGGACTAAAAGGTCCAGATGAACCGGGACAAATGGCCCACGTGGCCCCTGGGCGCACAAACCGGGACTAATGCCCCCATTAGTCCCGGTTCTAGACTGAACTGGGACTAATGGGCAACCCGGGGTGGACCAAAGCCCTCTTTTCTACTAGTGAAGGACGATGGATCCTACGGCCCGTATAGAAGGCCAATGGTCCTACGGCTGAACGAAGACCCATGGATCATACGGCCTGCAGGAGGCCCATCAGTCCGTGTGTTGCCATGATTATTTTGGCCTAGTTACCAAAAATAGGCTATTGTGGCCACTAGAAAAACACAGAAGAAGAACTGCAGTGACTACAAGCAAACAACTAAACAAGACAATAAGGAAATAAATAAGCAAGCAATTAAGGCTAGCCTATTACTGCTATTACACATATTTCATCCACTGGGCATTAAAGTTCGCCACCAGTGCAAATATAGGGAACAAAGCAGCATATTACATACACTGGCCGTCAAAATTGGCCACCAGTGCAAATAAACGCGGCAGCAAAACAAGAGCATAACTGAAACAACTTCAGAAGAGCTCAAGAAACATTATCCTGGGTATCCACCATGCTGGCAATAAGCTTAGCAAGCTGATTAGCTTTGTCCTGTTTGGCGCTAAAATCCTCCAACGCTTGTTGTTGCACCAGAAAGTATGCATCTGAATGCTCCAGGGACCTCCGCAGTCCTTCTGCTTCTTGTCGCAGCACAGCTGATCGATGTCTTTCAGCTTGTAGTTGAGACTCAAGAAACCGAACTGATTCAGACAGTGAGTTTGAATAGCTTGTGCAAGCGGTAGTGGCAAGTAACTTGAACACTAAACCAAGACAGTACTTTGGGGTTGTCTCGCTGTCTTCGAGATAGTCTTCCTTAGCTGTTTTATCAGCTTAGTTGGAGACCAACAAGGATGTGTCACTATCCTGAACCTTATCTGCATTACTTCCTTTACCATTGCTTAATAAGGCACTCTTCCCCAATATTCTGTCAGCATTCTAAAAGAAGAAACAAGTAGACACATAACAAGTTTAGCATGTACTAGTCTATGAAACTCATTCCGGTGAACCAGTTCATTAGTAAGGTGGACAGGATTAAACTACCAAGTCTTCCATTGCCAAGTACTAGTACATAATAAAAGCATCAAACAAACATATATCTATGTCCTATGGTCACTGCATTGTCTTGCCAAATCAAAATAGAGACACGGTTCAAATCATATCAGTTCAAGACAAAGCAGCAGTGAAAGAATACCAAGCGTGGGAAACTACACGGCACAACAAGATTTCAGATGGGTACCACGAGTCTACATGTACAACAACACTATTGGCTCTGTTGTGATGCTAGTAATGTGCATGATATGAAAGTCAACTGTATACACAATTGAAATTGAAATCAAAAGAGCTATTGATAAGAGCAAACCTGTTAAAGAAACATGCGTGAACATACCTGTTGTGCCATTGGAGTTTCGATTGGATCCTTCAATTTAAAAATAAGTTTGTATCAGTAAATACAGTGATACAAGAGCAAAGCAATCATAGTTAAAAAAGGCGCGCCTAAGCGAGCGCTTAAGCGCGCCTAGGCTCTAGGCGTTGGCAAAACGCATTGCGCATAACTATGCTTAATCTGTGCATAAATGCGCATAAGCATGCGCTTTGGTCAGTAAAGTGCAAGGCGGTGGCAAAACGCACAATTAACGCCTAGCGCTTTTTTGAACTATGATAGCAATGGAATCTTAAATTAGAACAGTTGTTCTTCAGGTTTAGGCACTTGTTCTACATGAACAGAGTACAGTAAGATGCAAGAATATAATACTTAAAAATAGAAAATGAGCTCATAGACCTTACCACATTCTTGGTTCGGGACCAGTACAGAACAAGGCATTCCCAGTCATTGTCCAGTAAATGTGTCTCAGGAGAACATAAGGGAATTTGAAGAGTTTCTTTGTCGGTGAAGTACGTTTTCTTCAGGTAATTCCGATACTACCACCAAGCATTCTTGAAGATAGCAGAGGTATTAGCACAGGTTACCTGATCCTGACTTTCCAAATCGGTCCTTCTCTATAGAGAAAAATGGGAAAATTTGTTGTATTATAACCATCATGGAGGTAGGATGTATGGGACGAAGCAAAGTAATTGCCATGAATAACATTACTTACACATAACTCCTGGACAAACACCTGCAACTGGCATTTTCCTTCATCTTCAGTATAATATTTCCAAGATGGGAAGATACGCACATATGATTTAACAACATCAAATGCGATAGATGCTAAACTACGACTGCCTGGTTGTGCTTCCTCTACAGGAATAGGCGTACTAACTGGTGGAGTTGGGGTTCGTCGTGATAGTACTGGCCCTTTGGGCACTGGAGCTGCCTTACTAACTGCTCTTGTTTGGGAGCTCTGTGGTGGAGATGGTACTGTGTCAACAGGAACTGGGTTACTATCGGCTGGGGTTGGGGTTAGATTGGGTGAAGGTGGTTCTCTGTCCATCGCAGTAGGGGTACAATCTGCGAGAGTTTGGGTTATGTGTGGTAGGGCTGGTTCTTGTGCATGTACAACCGGGGTGCTATCTCCACCAAGAGGTAGCACTATTTTATTTGAAGACCGTGTTTTTATTCTGCTAGATATTGGCATCACCCGCTCCAATTCAAATGGCTGATAAACAGGAAACATAGTTGAATGTACAGACATTCTATGAGAGACAGATGCAATAGATAGTGTGGAAAAAAGAGGGCATGAAATAGTTGACATGTATATTGTTTAACTAAAATGGATAGCATGACATAAATGTCTATCTAAACTGGATAGCATAGCATAACGTAATTCAAAGATATGATGAATAACTAAAGAGGATCGCATGACATAATTCACCTACACGTTATCTAAGTAATCAGGATCGCATCATTTAATTCACATATGTGATTTATATGCTAAACAGAGGGCATTCGATATGATGTCTGAACTAAGAACATGGTGTTGAATATTGTGTATATGATGTTTAAACTATGCAATGCAAGACACTGTATGCATGATATGAGCAGTATAACCGTGCCAAGTTAGAGCATACACCTCAGTAGGGGAATAGGACTGGTCATCTGTCTCTGAATCCATCTCTGAGGAGCTATCGGGACCCAACAAGAGATCTGCTTCGACAGGTAGCACTGTCTGCTCTGAAGGCCTTGTTTTCACTCTAGATTTTTTCCGTCTCCCACCCAAATGGCTGATTCACAGGAAGAGTAGTTTAATGTATAAACATTGTCGAAAAATGGAAATGTAATGAAGAAAACGATGGGCAAGATATCATTCAAATATATGATGCCTGGTTAAACAGGATGGCATTGCACATTTCACATATATTATGGCTGGCTAAAGGACATGAGACTGCATAATTCCGATATATGATATAGAAACTAAACAGGTGGCATTACAAAACATGTCTAAACTAAGCAGATGACATATATGATGTCAAAAGTAGGCACTGCAAGGAAACATATGCATGATATGACTAACATCATCATGCCAAGGTAGAGCAAACACCTTGGGGGGTAAATAGGAGTGGTCAGCGGCGTCTGAATCCGCCTCAGAACAGATATCTTCCTCTGGATTACAATCTGGAGAGGGGTGGGGAGGGTTTGCCATTGAACCCACCATGGAGCGATGTCTGCATGACATTGTATTGCCGCGCAAAACTCTTCTCTTTTTCTCTACATGTTCAGCATGACTGTGTACAATATCTGACATGCATACGAAAAAATATGGTGAGATTATGTAAGGAGAGCATGCAGAAATTTAGAGTGATGGTAACAACCAGTGGATGGATCCAAAAATAATAATAGCAGGCTGATGGTTGCTTTAAATTAATAAAAAGACAGATGATGATTGCTTTACTATTTGTTTCCCACCCAAAATGAACAACATAGGCATACCCTAGGTGAACCAGATATTAGACAGACATGCTATTCATTGCTGCCTCGATATGTGTCCCACAACTAATTTAGAACTCAAATTTGAACATTAATTTGGACCTGAGTTGGGAGTCCAAGAGCTGAACAGGACGATAAAGTAGCAGGTAAGTTTAAGAAATGCATAACATTAGCAGAAACAAAAGAGTGCGACCTCTCTTGTGGACCCGTGTACTCCTCAGGTTCATCTGCTGAGTCGATGATGGTGATGCCATTGGGGTGGGTGCCGACGGCAGGGAAGGAGATCTGAGGCGGCAAAAGACGGTCAGGAGTCGTGATGTCTGGTTTGGTGGATGCTTCTATCGATGGAGCAGCTCAGGTGAGGTGGACGACGTCGCGGTAGGAGCAGGACAAACCACACAAAGTTCCCTTCGACACGTACCTGTAACTCAAGTAATTCTGTAAGGGCTCATTTGGCTTGCATGATTCTTAAAACACAGGGATAGGAAAAACACAGGAATAGGATAGGAAAATGCACATGGTAAACAGAGCATTTGTAAACACAGGATTACTATCAACTTGGGTGTTTGGTTTACAGGAATTGGAAGAGCAGAGGAATGCAAAGAAACATGGCCAAAATAAAGAGAAATCATATGAAAGCGTGTACAGTTAGAATGTTATTCTGGCACTAATGCACTTGGTCTTGTTTTCATGCATAGGATTTTGAAAAGTAGGTCCAGGTGGATGTTTTGCTTCATTCCTTCCAACAAAATGCATGAATAATTGAATAGTAGAGTGCCATTGGAAAATTCCCTATTGCTATGTTTTTCCGTTGAACCAAAATAGCCCTAATGGATCGACATGAATGTATAGTAATAAGTGATGCAACAAGTGTACAACCTCTTTGCCGTAGTCGTGTCGACCTCAGCATCATTGGGTTGGTTGTTGAAGCAGTTGAGGCAGAGGTGGCTATCGGAGGTGTTGAGGAAGATCTGATGAATCTGTAGACGGCGTCCGGGGCACTGCTCTGTTGTGATGGATCGTTCTGTCGTTGGAGCAGCTCCAGTGAGCCATAAGACGTCAAGGCTGAAGCAGCACAAGACCGACATCGTCAATCTCAAGTGGGATTCTAATAGCATCTCCAATAGATGATGTAAAATGGATGTAAAATTAACATCACCAAAAACCACCTGACTACAACAGATGAGGTAAAAATTGTTGACTCTGAACTTAACAGTCGAAACTGAAATTTACTATGGAATCTGAATGCTACTATCGATACTGAATGCAATGGTAGCAGAGAGGCACTTGACATGTAGTTTTGGGAGGGCCTGCAGTTCATCTTCATCCTGCACCCCCCTGAGCCGCCAGCCACCACCGGCCGAACCGCCGGCCCCAACGCCGCCTCGCCGCCCCGAAACAACTCGCCACCGCCGCCCCGGCCAGCCCTCTAGGCCCCCCGCCCCGCCACCCTGAACCCTAAGATAGATAGTGGGGTACCTCTCCGGCGAGCCCCCGTCCCCGCTGCGGGTGGTTCTTCCTTAACTCCAGCGAGCCCCCCCCAACCCCTGAAAATCGACTGACCCAAAAGTCGATTCAGTCAACTGAAGTGTGGCTTAATCGGAGCAGAGCAGCAGCACAAGCGAGGGGGAGAGCAGCAGCAGCGGCTGAGCGAGCGAGCGATCGAGCGAGAGCCGGAGCAGCAGCAGCAGATCCGGCTGGTATGGACGCCGCCACCGAAGGGGCCTCGCACTGGGGAAGAGCCGCCGTGGAGATGTCGCCCGCGGCGCCGGCTTCAAGGTAGGCGCTCCATGGGGGTGTGGGATGGAGCACCGTCAGCGCCGGGAGGTTGAGTTAAGGAGAAGGTGCGATGCGATGAGTGTACAACCTCTTTGGTGGCGCCTTGTAGGCCTTGTATTCATCCGAGGAGTCAGTGAGGATGTTGCGGTTCCGGTGGAGCAGGTTAAGGCGGCGCTATGGGGATGGAGCAGCCGCGATAGACGAGGTGATCGTCGGAGCAGCTCCTTGGAGGTGGAGGACGGGGCGGCTGAACTAGCTGGACGGCGAGATGGACGACGGATCCTCATCCAGGGAGGTGGACGAGGGACGTCGAACTGTTCCGATGGACGACGTCGTCGGGGAAGAGGCTCCGGTTGGGCAGCGGTGATGTGGCGGACGGAGGAGGGTGGGGTTTCGCGGCTGGAGCAGAGAGGTTATGGCGGCCTGGGATTTCGAATGGGGAAAAGGGGGCGATGGGAGGGGGTGAAGCATGACTTAGGGACGCACTTGTCCAAAATGTAGGGTGTGTTACAAAAGTACACCCCACCGATTTGAACTAGCGGCCCTTTCGGCTCAGGGTTATAAGGGGGATTTCGTGTGTCGGGATTTGGCAGCTGGAGCGACTTTTCGCGCGCGTTGTAATTTCGGGATAGCAAGGCGCGGGTTGTGAAGGTGCCAGTTTTGGGAGCACGATACCTGAATTTTCAGGATATAACAAGAGGCGGGTTGAATTTTAGGGACAAGCCTAACGTGTAGTAATATTGTACTTGTACGTACCAAATCAATTCGCACTTCCCTCAACAAAAAAGAAACGAAAAAATAAAACTATTCACACCACACAAAGAGAGAGTCTTGCCCCGTTTTACTATACAAATGCTATTCAAAGCTACTCCCTCCTTCCATCTATATAGGGCCTAATGCGTTTTTCGATGCTAACTTTAACCAAATATTAGAGCAATGATATATGACATGCAACTTACACAAAGCACACCGTTAACTTCGTCTGTGAAAGGTTCTTTCAATGATATAATTTTCACATTGTGCATGTCATGTACTATTAATCTTGTCAATAGTCAAAGGTGGTCTTAAAAATCTCATTACGCCCTATATAGATGGAAGGAGGGAGTATGAATCCATGTTATGTCCGATTAAATTTTTTCGCTTGTTGTAATGCATGTAACCTACTCATACCAACATTTTAGTGCATTCCAAATGTCTATACTACCACTGCAATTCGAACTAAATTTGAATTCGTTTCTCTATTTCAGTAAGAATTTACAATCGTGATTGTTGCCAACTTCAACCATCATAGTTTCTTTGCTATCCGCCAGATATAAATCGGACGGCCTATAATGCAGGATGGTAGGCACACCATCATCAACAACTCTGTTTTTATATAAGAGTAGAGATAAAATATATTAAATGTAGTATAACATGTTCATAAACACACCATGTGTATCACCGTTATATATATTCACACATGCGTCGGTTTAAAACACTATGATAAATTCTTCAAATATCCGAATTCGCTTTTTATAATGAAGTATATATGATCTCTATTCATCTTTTACACCCACACAACCCTTTTATCTTTGTAGCTAGCGCTAACTTTCTCTTGTGCATGCACACGCCCGCATCCCTCTCACCCTCCCTCAGCATTCTCTAGCTCCATCGCGCAAATTTTTCTTTTCACTTTAGGTCGTTCACCCACGGTGTGTGTAGGCCCCCTAGCTCCTTCTTTACGGCACACATCGATCGATATGCCTCTCTAGCCAGGTGTGCCTAGCCCAAACAAAAGCTTCCCCTCTTCTCTTGTCACCGTCCATGCCTCACTCCCACCACTCTTTTCATCGTTCTCGTACTCGCACACTCCTCCCCGCTCGATATAGTATGCCTCTCGTACCACCTCCTACATGCATCCCTCTATCTATATCCTTCTCCTCATGCCTCATTTGCTTCTAACACACACATGCATGTATACCGATTGATCTCCCAACATATACCTGGATCGACTTTAACTACCCCCCCATCAATCGACGTACCTCACAAGTTATGTCTCTCCTTTCTCTAACAAAGGGCGATTGATCTTCCTATGTAGTTATGTCTGCTTACCACAGCCACATCGTCCCCCCTCATCATTTGTGCATGCCTCCTGACCCGTCTCTCACACGCACATGCACAGACAACAAGCAGCCATCTCCTCTCTTATTGATATTGCGGGCGTGCCCTCCGTTTGTCTAGCAAGCCTATCCCACCATTTGTTAGAAGCAACTCCACTACCACCCCCTCCAACACTCTAGCTCTGTCTCTCTCCCAACCTTATTCCTCTCCTACACATATGCATGGATGTCGATCGATCTCCCTTAATATATGAGGCAGATCGATCTCCTCAATATATGAGGTAGGCCTCTCTCCTCCTCCACACATATACCAGCCATTGTACCTCTATAGTTAATTGGGCCTCCCTCTTCCCCCACCACACACCGATAGTCGAGCGTTGCAGGTAGGTATCCATGCCACAGAGAAAAACTGCACATGTCCCCTCTCACGTTCTAGTAGGCCAGCCACTCTATATCTTTGACGTGGGCACACACAAATTTGATGGTACTCTTTATCGATTGCGTGTGCACACACACACACACACACACATCATCCCTCTTTTCGATTCTATGGACACCTCAAGCCGGTGATACCTCCACTCTCTTCTCATGGATCGCCCCCTCTATATATATGTTATATCCAGGACTCTATTTCACACACATTGCATATGTTACATTTTTTGATTGAACCCCCC
>NC_041381.1:620076212-620077010 GCF_002162155.2 Triticum dicoccoides
ACAAGCAGCCATCTCCTCCCTTATTGATATTGCGGGCGTGCCCTCCGTTTGTCTAGCAAGCCTATCCCACCATTTGTTAGAAGCAACTCCACTACCATCCCCTCCAACACTCTAGCTCTGTCTCTCTCCCAACCTTATTCCTCTCCTGCACATATGCATGGATGCCGATCGATCTTCCTTAATACATGAGGCAGATCGATCTCCTTAATACATGAGGTATGCCTCTCTCCTCCTCCACACATATACCAGCCATTGTACCTCTATAGTTAATTGGGCCTCCCTCTTCCCCCACCACACACCGATAGTCGAGCGCTGCAGGTAGGTATCCATGCCACAGAGACAAACTGCACATGTCCCCTCTCACGTTCCAGTAGGCCAGCCACTCTATATCTTTGATGTGGGCACACACAAATTCGATGGCACTCTTTATTCGATCGCGCGCGCACACACACACATCATCCCTCTTTTCGATTCTATGGACACCTCAAGCCGGTGATACCTCCACTCTCTTCTCATGGATCGCCCCCTCTATATATATGTTATATCCAGGACTCTATTTCACACACATTGCATATGTTACATTTTTTGATTGAACCCCCCCCCCCAAAAAAACTCTCAAGAACCCACACACTATATCTCCCTAGGTTTGTATCTCTCTCACACAACCCCACGTAGGTGGTGTACATATACAAGAAGAGAATAGGTGCACCGTGCACGTACTCACGCCTCGTGCCCAGCCACACTCGCGCGGGTACACGGTGGAGCTCATTTCTTTACGAAATGGCAGCCCACGTGCTA
>NC_041381.1:620077020-620090533 GCF_002162155.2 Triticum dicoccoides
AAAACTCTCAAGAACCCACACACTATATCTCTCTAGGTTTGTATCTCTCTCACACAACCCCACGTAGGTGGTGTACATATACAAGAAGAGAATAGGTGCACCGTGCACGTACTCACGCTTCGTGCCCAGCCACACCCACGCGGGTACACGGTGGAGCTCTTTCTTTACGAAATGGCAGCCCACATGCTAATTTAAACGACTGTAGCGGTTGTTTACCTAGGGAGGTCGTGTACCACGCTTGCACGAAACAAAGTTCGACTTGACACGTTGTCGCGTTATTTTTAAATAAAGTTATAGTGCTCAATGGCACGTACACAGAATATAAAACGATTTTTATGGAGAAAAAGGTAGTCCGCTCACTATATACAATGGAGCCTTGCGTGCCTGGTTTGTCACTCTTCAGAGTATCTCACACAAGGCTGCGGTGGCCTCTCTCTCTCACTGTTGGTCACTAGTCCGGCCGCATCCTGTCTGCCGGGGGAAAGGGAGTGCGGTGTCCTCTCTCTCTCTCTCTCTCACCGTTGGTCACTGATCCGGACGCATCCCGTCCGCCGGGGGAAAGGGAGTGCGGTGGCCTCTCTCTCTCTTTCACTGTTGGTCACTGATCCGGCCGCATCTCGTCCGCCGGGGGAAAGGGAGGAAGTTCATCGTTTCTCCGTTCGACGGCGCCGAGGCAGCACGTCTCGATCTGCGGTACACGTGTTCTCTCTGACCAAGCTCCGGCGTGGAAGGGCCTACGCCACCTGCTCGCAGATTCCGCCCGCCGCCGCTCACCTAGTTACATCCCGACGACCTCCAGGTATCCCCTCCGGCCTTGCTCCACTGCCCGTCTTCCCACGTCACTGCATGTGGATCTTCCATAGTTCTTTGCCCAAAACGTAGCTCGTCCAGCGTACTTTCCATATTGCATTCTCGTCCTCACACCGTTTTAGACAAACACAACCGTGATGTTATCTTCCCTTAGGGCAAGGAATATGCTTCTTTTTTGTCGCTGCATGTGTCATCAATTGTTATTGGCCAGTAATTGTTTCCTTTCTACCTCTTTTTTGCAAACAGGGCTATCCATTTCACCTCGTTGCTATTCCGACCTTTTGGTGAACTGCACAAATCACTTTTTTCTTAATAGTGTTTTGTGCAGTTGTACTAAAATGTCACACGGGCAACGTCTCTACATTTCAGTGTGACTGCACAAAGGGAGATTGGTTTTGCTCTATCCTCCTCATCCAACTCCGAGCCTAATCTTCTCCAACTAGTTAGTCTTAAGAGAGACTGCAAAGGTGACCGGCTTCTATTTGTGTGTTTATTGTTTCATCAGCAGTCCTCTATTACCGTAATCACACTTAATATCTTTGGAACAGGGATGCTCAGCTCTATTTTAGTGGAACTGCAGAAAATGATCGGAATGTTGCATGCTCCAGACAGCTACTTTTTTTCCCAACATGCCTTGTTGATTTAGACAGAGTTGGGGGGACGTTGCTACCAATGAAAGCATGGATCAATTTTAATTTAACACCTTCTCACAACTCTATTTTCAGTTGTGATGTAATCATTAGCTCTCATCTGCTAATAATTGACATGCATTAGCAAGGGAGTTAGTTTTTTATTGTTTCTGAAAGAGCATCGATGGCAAGACACGCGAAACAAAAGCTGAAAGCTCACACCATTGTACAATTTCATGTCGCTGGAAAATTATTTGTATAGTACGTCAATTATGTAAACAAATGATGGAAGCTTGATAGCATTGCCAGAAGCCTCTTCATCATCCGGGTCCATGTGCCATGCACAAAATTATACTCCTTCGTTCCTAAATATTTGTATTTTACAAATTTCAAACGGGCATATTTTAGAGTGTAGATTCAGTCATTTTGCTTCGTATGTGTACTCCCTCCGTTCCTAAATATTATATTCGTCTTTCTAGAGATTTCAACAAGTGACTACATACGGAGCAAAATGAGTGAATCTACACTCTAAAATATGTCTATATACATCTGTATGTGCCAGTCCATTTGAAATCTCTAAAAAGACAAATATTTGAGTAGTCACTCATTGAAATCTCTAGAAAGACAAATACTCCGGAGTATATTTAAGAACCTAGGGGGTAGTGCACAACCGCATGGGAGACTCAGCCCGGTCGTTGCGCCGCATTAATAGTGAGTAATGAGCAGTCAAATCATAAGCCCCACCTTTCCCACTGTAACCATCAATACGCTCTTCTTTGAATCCGCTCATACTACTCCATCCGTCACTGTTTATACAGCGCGCTTCGGAAAAAAGAAAACGAGTCTGTGGGACCAAAGCGACTAGCGATTGGCCTGAAAAATAGCATTGGTAGTTAGGCTGGTTGTAATGGGGAGTATCATATACTAGTATCATGCATATGATACTAGTGTATGATACTACCTTCCTAATGCATAGTATCATATATTACTATCATGTTGTACTCTATTTATTGCCATGCATGACACAAAGTAGAATAGCATTTAATATGATACGGTATCATGATATGATACTACACCCTATTTTTCTTCATTTAATGCTATGACACATCATCAAAATTGCCTAGTTGGCATGCATGATACTAGCTATGATACTATAATTACGACCAGCCTTATAGCACGGCGTCTATTACTAGAGGAATAATGCGTACACACATGCATGCAGTGCTTCCACCCCGGGTACACACATGCATGCATGTACTCCACTCTGTAGTAGTACAGAGTACATGGAGAGAAAATTGTGGACTTGATTGCGGTTACGACGCCCTAACTAATTGAGCATTAAACCAAACGCATCTAAAGTCTCTCTGGTGCTGGAAATGCATTGAGAGAAATGCATCATAATGAAGCTCGCCCGGTAAACTGTGACGGAGGGAGGAGGAGTATGAAGGTGCAAAACCAAGTACGCGTATGGCCAGTCGGTCAACGCACCTCCTCTTGGCATATCACTGACATGTGGGACAGGAGTGTGAGCAAACCGATCTCAATTGGCGGCAAAGAGCCAACCCGCTGTTCCTTGAGAGAGACGAGGAGCTAGAACACACAGACGGGCTCGCACGGAGGCCAAGATATATTCGAGCATGGTTGGTTGATCGATATCATTCGTTACATGTTGGGCTGCCGTTTTCCGCCCTTCTCCGGAATAAACATGTACTTTATCAGAGATAAAAAAATAAGAGTACAGACGCTCCACCATGCGGTTCTAGTAGTAGTACTACTCGTACTACTGTTCTTTGCTCTTCGCCTCTTCGTGAAGATGAACAATGATGGTACTCCGCATGTTGGGTACTACAGTGTATGCCTCTAACAATCTGACACCGAATGGACGGATGCATGTCCACCGAGGGTAGGTTGCATTAGTCAAAAGGCATAAGCGAGCTTCACCTTGTCCTGCAAGCTTCTCCTCGTTCTGCGAGTTGACGGGACACACCAAAAAGTAGTGCTAGTCCATACTCCCTCCTTTCCGGTTAATATGGCTTAATCTTTTTTGCGGGTAAATGAGAGAGCTTTATTCATATATAAGCATTCTTAGGACGATCAGCCAAGACACTGGTCACTAGGAAGCGAGGTACCCCACAAAAAAAGAAGTAGGAAGCAAGGTGTTACATCAAGCCAGCTCTTGGCAACATTCAAAGTGCAGCAAGCACGGTTCGCACGAAGATGCGCCGCAAGGTTTGCTGACCTGTTTACATGCTGAATAACAAAAAAAGAGGAAATATTACCGAGCGCTACCATTTGTAACAGGATATAAGCCAGAATTAAGCGAGAATTGTGGCGAGTATTCCTTGCAATCAACTTCCATTATCACATGTGAGAACCCTCGAAGAGAACCAAATGTGTTGAAGATTGCTTTATCACATTTTAAATTTATAATAAGTGTGCAGACGCTCCTCCATCCGGTTCCTAGTACTCCCTCCGGTCCTTTTTGGTTTGTGCCTAAGAAAATTCAGTTTTTCCCTCAACGCTCTACACCTTAGCTTATTTACACCGCTCTTTCCACTGGTACCCCTCCCATCTGTTCTGCTTTGACTGCATGTGCAGCCGCAGTAACTCCCAACTCTCTCTCCCATACCAATCGCCCCTTCCCAAGGCGTGCGCATGTAGATAGAGTGACACACATGCAGGCATGGAAGAGTGAGACGCATGCAGACTTGAAAGAGAGAGAGATGCATGCAGCGCGAGAATTCTGGTGTGGGGCAGGCTCAACCAATGGTATGCATGCCTAGAAAAACTAACCCCAGCCTCTCTCGGTAGCACATCAGGGATAGAACTGTCCAATTTCAAACGAAACAATCGCTCCTTGGTATCCTGGCTTCACCTTAGACGCAAACAAAAGAGGACCAGAGGGAGTACTAGTACGTACCTTTATAGACTATATTAGTAGTACTAGTACTAGTAAACTTTGCGCTTGGCTGCTCGCCTATTCGGGAAGTCGAACAATAGTAGCACTAGTAGTATAGTGTATGCTTCTGGCAATCTGACACCGAATTAACTGTTGCACGTCCACCGCCTAAGCGAGGGAGAGCTTGCATTAGTCAAAAGTTTCTCCTTGTCCTGTGAGCCACCGCGCGCAAGTAATGCTAGTCCATACTGCCTCCTCTCCGGTTAATATGGATTAATTTCAAACGAGATAAATACACTGTTTGTCACTGTATATTTGTAAAAATACGGTCAGTGGACTTCATAATACGCTCATTGCGCTCAATATATATATTTTCCGGTGTTTATACAGTCACTAGCTCACCCTGACTGAGTATGTGTGTGCATGCACGTGTAGATTGAGCACTTAGCGTGACTGTGTGTGTTCCGTCGTGTGCTCGGACATGCATGCATTAGGGCATCTTGCGTGTTTTTGCATCCATGTGTACGTGTGACTGTTGCATACACGTAGGGGGAGTATGTGTAGGGGCCACTAAGGAGCAGTCAAATCACACATTAAGTTAGTCGGAAGAAGCAACCATCATTGCACTCTTGAATGACACATACGCAATATAAAGTGGTTGATATGGAGAGAAAAAGAAAACCACTATATATACACTAGCAGGAGCCTAATCTACAAGCCTGCTTGCTAAGGTTGCTCTCTTCACAAGCATAGAACGACGGGCCTGATCCCGCAGCTGGGGGAAGGAAACAATGTTCTGCATAGACGTGGTCGACATCGGCGAGGGAGAAAACCCACAGTCAGTGCGTCCCAATCGGGGGTCACCGCGGTATGGGCCGATGCCACGTCCCAACCGCCCTTCTAGGTACAGCCCGACGTCCCAGGTAGTCCATCTTCCTTTTGGAGCCGGCTTGCTCCACTGCCGTAGCTCCATCTCCATGTCGATCTTTCTCTACTTCTAACAGCTTATACTTGTGATGAGTTTATGTCTCATGAACTAGTGCCAGTACTATTATTCTAATCACACTTCTTCAATATCTTTGCCATCAGGGATGCTCAGGTCGATTTTAGTGGAACTGCACAAAAGCATCGTATGATCCGAGGGTGCCAGCCGTCTTTCCTTCGACAGGTTCTACCTGGCCGGGGAATTAAATCATGTTTAGGGTTTAGGGTTTAAGTCGTAGTGACCCCACCAGTAGTTTTTCTTTCGTACACGCTCTCACAACTTTTTTCTTTAGTTGTGAAGTAAATATTGGCTATGATCTGCGAATCATTGAGATGCATCAGCATGCTTGTTAGTTTTCCTTTGTATTTGATGGAATGTTGTAACGGGGCAACCTTGGAATAGGAATGAAAATGGAGTGGAAAGTTTCCGTTTTTTCAGAGAAAAAATGGAAACAGAGAGAAACCAACATTTCGTTTTGTCGGATCGCGCCATCGAGCAAAACCAACATTTAAATCACATCTGTCGTGTTCGTGTCTCACCCTCCTCCACGGCTCGACCCCACACAGTCGCTCGGCATGCCACTCACCGCAAACCGAGTATACGATAACTTTCCCGCCTGCTTGTCGATGGATCGCGCCATGGAGTACTACTAGCACTACTGGAAGAGATTGACGAGTTGGGGAAGGACAGCTAGCTGTAGCACGGACTCCCGATAGCTAGCTGTAGCCGGCTATTGCGGCCTTTGAACGCGGAGCAGCCGCGTGCACCCGGAAGCGGCGCGGGCGACGCTCTCTTGGCAGGCGCGCCGCTTCAATGTCGGCGCTAGTGAGAGGTCGCGTCCGCTCTGGCCGGGCATGAATGCGGCACTGACCGTTTCGGGAGGGAAGCACGCGCGGGTGATGAAGAGGGTTCGGGTTGGAAGGACCGGCCGTGGCAGCGGTCCGGACGTGCGCAAACAAGAGATGTTGTATGTTAATATTGTTGCGTATATAATTAACAACGTAAATAATGTGCCAGTTGGACAAATATGATTGGAGATGGAGATGGAAATGGAATTTTACGTAAACACAGATATGCATGTCTTTGTCTATGTGTCTGTGCACGATGACTCTCGCGACCTGGAAGTGGGGGCGTGTTTTTGATCGAGTTTTCTTTCTTGGTATGTTAGAAAATCAGTTTGTCTAATTCACATCTAGATGTTATTTAAGGATATCACATCTAAGCTCCCACAAGTATATAATGTATCAACAAGAAACAAAAAAAACTAGGACAAAAAAATAGACCACAAACAGAGTGGACATCAACATAGACATCTAGATGTGTCCTAGACAGACCCTTAAAAAATTGTCCTGATTTATGCCTTGGTGGAGGTATACATGTTGTTTCGACAAAAAGTACATGGTGGTTGTGCGGTCATTGTCCATATGGTGGTAGTACTATCACTGGTTAAATGAAGAAATGCTTTTTTTCTCGGGTATCCTGGTTTAGTTCCCATCAAGATAGGGTTTGCACTCTCCACACGCTCGCCGCAATACATATATGTTACACACTAGAGGCTCAGCGTTCATTTGCTAGGGTTTGCTATATTCACAGTCTCTCACCCTCTCTTCACCAGATCTAAACAAGAATGTGTTGGCCTCTTGTCTCTCTCTCCCCCCTCACAGCTGGTGAAGGAGGTGTCCGTATCCCGTCGCACCGGGAAGGGGAGGAGGTGCAATGTTAACTCTATCGCCTTCGGCGAGGGAAGCAATCCACTGCCGGCTGCGTTGTTCTCTTTCACCCAGTGCCTGTGCGGGAGGGCCACCGACCCCTTCTTCCTCTCTGTCGTACGTAGTGTGGGCAGATCCGGCCTCCCGCCGCACGCCTTGCCACATCCCGACGACCCTAAGGTATAAGTTTCTCTAAAAAAGTCGTTGCTCTAGCTGCATGTGGATCTTTTTCGATCTGTAGTCAAATCTAGGTCTTGCTTCAAAGAGGAAAGAAAGGTGCGGTGGGGTGGAGCATGAATCTGGGACGTGGTTCAATGAGGAAAGGAGGGAGGAAAAGTAGTATAGACTGCCTATCCAGCCGCTTTGTTGGTCGAAAAGGGGAAAATGGGGTAACCCAGTACACACATCTGTAAGGAACCGATCTCTTTGTTGAAAAGGGAAAGAAACTGGGGGGGGGGGGGTCGGATAGTTTGTGCAGGACTAGATTTGCTGCCCTCACATAGGAAAAAAGTTCAAAGAGAACAAATATGGGACCAACATAGATATGCTGCTTGGCTACATACTCTGCATCACCCATTTATACGTGTGGACGCACATGGTGCTAGCATGTCCCATACAGCTATTTTGCTGTTGTTAATCTAAGAATGGGCCGGAAAATTGAAGTAATGCCACTGTTAAAAGTAAATTACATTGTTTAACGAATGTTGTTTCAAGAGAGTGTCTCTGTTAATATGAATCAATGCAACCGTTTTAAAAATGCTACTATCCTACTTTGTTTTCCATCCAAGATAAGTTAGATGCTTCTTTCTGTCACCGTTTGTTTCATCCTCCTTTATCGGCAAGTAATTGTTTCCTTTTTGCCTCTGTTAAAACAGGGGTATCGATTCAACTTGTTGCTATTGCGACATTTTGCTTCGCTACTCGAAACACTTATGTTTTAAGAGTGTTTTGTTCAGTTCAACTTGAATGTCACACCGGTGACTTTGCTTAATTTTGGTGGAACTGCACAAAAGGAGATTCGAGATTTGTTTCCAGTGTTCCTGTCGAGTTGTTTCAAATCTTGGTCTCAACCACATGATATCTATTCAACTTGTTGCTATTGCGACATTTTGCTTCGCTACGCGAAACACTTTGCTTGATTTCAGTGCAACTGCACAAAAGGAGATTGGATTTCCTATTCGTGTTAGCTGATTCATATTTTATCCTGGTGTTCTCATGAAAGGTCAGTACAGGCCTTCATCCACATGATTGTGCAGTGTGCTTTGAGATGTTGTGCTACCTGTATTGGTACTGTTTTAAATAAATGTTGAATTGAAGCTATTGTATTGCTGTCTTTTCCCATTAAGTAGTGAACAAAAATGGGACCAACCCAGACATGATGCTTGTTGCTTTGTTACAACAAACTCTGCATCACCCCCTTTATAAGTAGATGGAAGCACATATTGTTGTTGCGCCCACTCTCCCCTAGAACTATTTATGCTTTTCATTAATCTAATGCCGCTGGTAAAATTAAGCAATGTCACTCTCACAATTAATTAACTATTGAATCTTAGTTCAAAACTGCAACACTTGTTAGGAATGGTACTATCCTGCTTTTTAGTTCTTTCTACATGTTTAACCAAGGTATTGTTAAGATAATGTCTCTTTAAAAATGAATCAGTTGCATTGTTTTAGGAATGGTACTTTTATGCTTTGTCGTTCTTTATACATGTCGAAACAAGGCATTGTTAAGATAATGTCTCAGTCAATATGAATGAATCACACTGATGGAGAATTGCTTCTCTCCTGCTTTGTTTCCCATTAAGACAAGTCATAAACCGTTATTTCTCAGTAATTGTTTCCCTTATACCTATTGTTGCTTACAGGGATATCAAAATTAAAGCTCGGTTTTATTCCTACTTCGATTTTAGTTGAACTGCACAAAAGGAGCCAATGTGTCCAAGGCAAACTGCTGCCTTACTGGGTCCAGTTGGTCGCTCCACTTTGCAGAAAGAAGCAGTCACTGGCTGTTGTACATTACAGAAGGAATGATCGAGAAGCTTTACAGAGTATTATTAGACACCGGTGACATGACTAGTCTACAGAGACCATTGGCAATTTAACAACACGTGGAGTGCCCTAGGTAAAAAGTGCCCAAACAAGTACAAGAAGCTACGACAGCACACGATCATAGGCATTACATATTTTGAATGGGAAAAGCTTGTCAAAGTTTAATCATTGATGTTAGCAAGAAGATGTTAGTTTAATATATTGGAATTGGAAAACCTTGTCAAAATTTGCTCATTGATGTTAGCCAGAAGACATGCATTTGATATTTTTGAGTGGGACGCCCTTGCTGTGAGCAGCATCGAGTGTTTTTCCTATTCCTGTTTTCAGTTTAGAAGTAAATAGTTACTCTGCTGAGATATTCCTGTGTTAAGAGTTTGTTCTGAATATTGTCTATGTAATGCCAGGCCTTGTGTTTGATTGCAAAGTTGAGCTTGGAATGTTGTGGCATGCGGAATCATGAGCTATTTACCGTGCCTCTTGAGAATAATGCTTCATATTGTTTTGCATGTCGATCTAATGCCAGTGATTTGCTTGTTAAGAAGATCATCCTCCTCTGTTGTTTCCATGCGTAAGAAGTTCATCGTCTCATGTTTCATTCATAGCCTATACGACATGTCGGGTAGGTTATACATGAAACCATATGATGTTCCGACCAACTCATGATATTAGGCCGTGATTGGATCGTCGTTTTCCAACCAAAACTGCTTGTAAAACTGACGCTTGTAAATTAAAGCAGATGGTCTCGGGCGAAGGCGCTTGGTGATTTCGACTAGTAAAATATAGGAAGTACTTCACACCCGATAAAAACGCTGAACGACACTCGGACGATTGCTAATCCAGTCGTTAGCTGTTGTTTCAGCCTTGCCCATGGATGGCATGATATGCACGGCATGCATGTATCGTCTGGTAATGTCGTCCATATAGCAGTGCTCGTAAAATATACACTGGTCTCTCAAATTACACGCGTAACCCGTCGGTTTTACTTACAGACCTCGGGCCTTCCGATGACGAGTAAATTACACTTGTATGTTATTACAGGTTTGAAATAAACCAGAGCTCCCAAGCGCGGCCTTACCGTTTCATGCCATCTCAGTTTCTCGAAGGTGCTCATAGGTGTCCGATGATCCTGGCTTCCTGAATGAGCAGCGGGCACTGTATCAGACCTCTGTAGGGCCCGCGAGGCCCTCTCCGTTGTCCTTCGAGTTGTTGCGCTCGCCGTGGCACCGAGCATTGTTAACATGGTGAACGAACATGAGGATTCAGGAGATGACTTTATTTTGACTGGATGACACTAGGGACCCACTAGGGCCATAGCCGTACATACGCAAGTGCCTCCTTATTATGTACAACTATATTTTTTTTTTGCTTTCTCTTGGTTTTCTGACATCACGGTCCCACACCATTGTCAACCTATGTAGTCAATGTAAATGAGAGAATTACACAAGGTGCGGCCGACAGCTGGGACCAAGCAGCTCGAGCAGTATTTGTGTTTTTGAGGCGTGAGCACTGCAGAGTTTTTCTTGGCGATGATTTCGTTGTTGTTCAGAGGAGAGCAGGGTATTAACTGGGCGGGTTGTGGCCCGTCTAGCCCAGGCCAGATATCTAGCCCAGATACTACTTTTTTTAAAATGAAAATGGCTAGCCCAGCTATACGTCTTTTTGAGGAATACCCAGGCAAGGTCAACTTGTTATTCTCCGCCTCGCTGGGCTGCAAATCTTTCCTAGGAGGGATACATTAGGATTAACAGGAAAATGGGCTTTAAAAATAATAAATGGGATGTAATTATAAAAATTGGGCAGTAACTATAAAAAAATGCACCAAACACGAAATTAGTATATAAAATATTATTTATGGATTTTGAAAATCTTAAATTTTCATTGTTGCGTGCGCAATGTTTCGTTGGATTTTTACATAATACAAATTTATATTTAATCTGACTAGAAATTTCGGGATAAAATTATTTCGGATCCCATCAAAATGTGGGAAATTTTATTGAATTCTGTCTTCAATGGCTGTTTGAAATTATTAATCGTTGTCCTAGCTAGAAAATGGGTTGTACTTTTAACAAATTGTAAATGGGCTGTTGTAAATTCCATTAGAATTCAAAACTGGGCTGTACATTCTTACAAAACGCAAATGGTCTATAAGTTCTCTGCCACACACTTGTGGGCCTACTAAGTGACGCGTCCCCTAAAAAAATAAGTTGACGCGTATGCAAGGCTTTGTCAACTTATTATAGTTAACACACGTTTCTAGCAGCAGTGGCCATTGGATATCTATCCAACGGATGTCGTGCTTCTTCTTCAATCTCAGATATTCTTAGCTTTGGCCACCCAAAAAATGATTCCTCCCCCTGACATCTGGGGCGCACCGATTCGGAGGCTGACCTGTGGGCCTACTAAGTTGGAGCGTACCAAGGGCTTTGTCAACTTAGTCAATATAAACGATTCTAGCTTCAGTGAGCGTACAATGTCCATCCAACGGCTGTAGTGCTTCTTCAACCTCTGGTCTTCTTGGTCCAGCCGCCCAAAGCAGCGTCGGTCGTGCCGCCTGCTCCTGCCTCCCGTGGCCGGATGTGTTGCCGCGGAGGCCTCACCGCCCCCATACTACTCCCACCGCTGGCCAGGCCATCCCTCCACTCACCCACACCCCCTGTTATTCTGCGGCGACACCGCAGCTGAACCAGTGAACCCTCGTACTCCTCTCCACGCGAGCTTCCACTGCTGCGTATTCCCCGGCTCCGCGTCGTCCCCTTCCTAGGTGTCGCCGTCGTCCACCGCCCTGGTGCTCTCGGCGCGGCGTGGTCAACGTGGTCAACGACCGACTTCCATCGGAAGAGTACTGTACGTGGTGAGGCTGACAACTGGGTCCACGGCGGCCGCAAGGAAGTGCCTCCTTATTATGCGCAAAATAATTATTCCTCCACCTGACAGCAGGGACCCACCGGACGGGCCACCTTATTTCGCGAAAAAAATGTTTCCCCCCTGACTGCTGGGACCCACCGGACGGGCCACCATATTTCGCAAAAAAAAACATTCCCCCCGCTGTCAGCTCGGACCCACCGGAAGTGCCTCTTTATTACGCACAAAAAATGAATACTCCCCCTGCTAGATGGGACTCACCTTGGTGGGAAGCTGACTTGTGGGCCTACTAAGTTGACGGGGACGGAGGGCTTTGTCAACTTAGTCAATATGAACGATTCTAGCTCCAGTGACCATACGATGTCCATCTAACGGCCGTAGTGCTTCTTCAACCTCTGGTCTTCTTGCTCCAGCCGCCCAAACCAGCGCCGGTCGTACATCGTGCTCCTTCCTCCCATGGCCGGCTGCGATGCGGCGGAGGCCTCACCGCCCTACTACTCCCACCGCTGGCCAGGCCATCCCTCTACTCACCCACACCTCCTATTATTCTGCGGCGACGGCAGCCTCACCCTCGTACTCCTCTTCACGTGGGCATCCACTGCTGCGTCTTCCCCGGCTCCGCGTCGTCCCCTTCCTAGGCCTCGCCGTCGTCCACCGCCGTGGTGCTCTCGGCGCGGCGTGGTCAATGTGGTCAACGACTCACTTCCATCGGAAGAGTACTGTGTGTGGAGAGGCTGACAGCTGGGTCCACGGCGGCTGCAAGGAAGTGCCTCCTTATTACGTGCAAAATAATTATTCCTCCACCTGACAGCAGGGACCCACCGGACGGGCCACCAGTATTTCACAAAAAAAAATGTTTCCCCCCTGACTGCTGGGGCCCACCAGCTACATCTTCGCACGCAAGGAAGTGCGTCCGGGCAAAAAAAAATGATTCGCCACCCTGACTGCTGGGACCCACCAGCTACACCTTCGCAGGCAAGGAAGTGCCTGACAGTCGGGACCCACCTGGTCGAAGCGTATGTAGCGTGGTCATTCTCATCGCGAAAGTGTACGTACATACTGGTCAATGTAGAGGCACGCACGTGTCGTAGTAGAAGCGCGCACGTGTCGATGTAGAGGATCGCACGTAGCATGTACACGTACGTATAGCAGCGAGGGTGCAAGAAAGAAAATATGGCCACATACGTACATACTGGCAGGGTCTCGAACGCCTACTCGCGCATACGTACATGGCTGGGTCGGAACGGAGAAACAGCGTCGTCGTCGTGTTCATGGGGAGCCAACGGAATGCGTCGTGTTCATGGGGAGGCAACGGAATGCGTCGTGTTCATCGGGAGGCAACAGAACGCGTGGGAGCCAACTGGCTTGGACGGAACAGGCAATGGAAACAAGGCCTAGCGTACCACACAACGGAGGAAACGGACCTCCTACATTCGGAACGGGGTCCTGTTGATCGGGAGGGGTGTGGCGTACCGCAAAACGGAGGAAATGGACCTCCTACGATCGAAACGGGGGTCCTGTTGATCGGGAGGGGTGTGGCGTACCGCAAAACGGATGAAACGGACCTCCT
>NC_041381.1:620090695-620091220 GCF_002162155.2 Triticum dicoccoides
GGTCGAAACGGGGGTCTTGTTGATTGGAAGGGGTGTGGCGTACCGCAAAACGGACGAAACGGACCTCCTACGGTCGAAACGGGGGTCCTGTTGATCGGGAGGGGTGTGGCGTACCGCAAAACGGACGAAACGGACTTGTGTTGGAGCGCTACGGTCGAAACGGGGGTCTTGTTCATCGGGAGGGGTGTGGCCTACCACAAAACGGGACTCCACAGGATACTGTTCATCTCCACTGTCGACCTCCTCCAGCCTCCACGGGCTACCGTCGGCCTCCTCCAGCCTCCACCATCTCCTGTTCATCCAGCCTCCACCGCACTTTACTCCACAGGCTACTATTCAACCACCCCTCCACTGTCTACTGTTCATCCAGCCCTCCACCGTCTACTGTTCATGCAGCCCTCCACACCACGGGGTCCTGTTCAACCACCCCTCCACGGCCACCCCTCCACCGTCTACTGTTCATCTAGCCCTCCACACCACGGGGTCCTGTTCATCCAGAGGCAACGCCACCACTCACTGTTCATC
>NC_041381.1:620091492-620102837 GCF_002162155.2 Triticum dicoccoides
GAAGGAATCGCTCCATCGGGTTCAGTTAACAGCCATCGATCGATCGCGCGGGTTCAGTAACGCGTAGCCTGCAGTGCAATCGCTCAGGTTCAGTTAGACCCCGACGCCTCGCTCGGGTTCAGTTAGAGCCAATGCCTCGCACACACGCGCGTACGTGTACGAGAGAAACGTGCATCGCTCGGCCCCCGACCTCCCACCGTAACCGGCAACTCCTCGAAATTTTCCTCCCCCTCGCTTCTACCACAGTTTTTTCCGTCATGGACGGCCCAAAGAATGTCATGAAGCTGCGTCTCCGGCCCGCCTAGGACGAAAAGCCCATTTTCTGTCATGATTTTTTGTCATAGAAGTAGGAGCCCACCACATCTATGATGATACCGGGTTTTGTCACAATTATCGTCATATAAGTGTCATATGTATGACAGAAAAAAATTCGTTCGGCCCAAAATGTCACGGATGTGTCTTTTTTTGTAGTGATGTTTCATATCCCCCAAGCCAATTGTAACAACATCCTTTTCGCAACCGATCTTAGCATTAACAGTATTCAAGAAGGGTCTACCAAATATAATGGGACAAAAGCTATCTTGTGGGGAACCCAGAACAAGAAAATCAGGAGGATATTTAACTTTCCCACACAAGACTTCAACATCTCTAACAATTCCAAATGGTGAAATAGTATCTCTATTAGCAAGCTTAATTGTAACATCAATATCTTGTAACTCAGCGGGTGCAATATCATGCATAATTTCTTCATATAAGGAAAAAGGTATTGCACTAGCACTAGCATCCCATATCACATAAGCCATGATAACAATGATCTCCTATTTTAACAGAAATAATAGTCATGCCTACAACAGGTCTATGTATCTTAGCATCTGGTCTAGCAATATTAGCAGCTTCATCACAGAAGTAAATAACATGCCCATCTATATTATCATCCAAGAGATCTTTAACCATAGCAATACTAGGTTCAACTTTAATTTTCTCAGGAGGTGTATATGTTCTAGTATTACTCTTACGAACCACAGTTGAAGTTTTAGCATGATCCTTTATTCTAACAGGAAAAGGTGGTTTCTCAACATAAGTAGTAGGAACAATAGGATCATTATAAGTGATAGTATTTTCTTCAACTGTAACAGGTGCAACTACTTTTACTTCAATGGGAGGATTATATTTGAACCACTTCTCCTTAGGGAGATCAACGTGAGTAGCAAAAGATTCACAGAAAGAAGCTACTATCTCAGAGTCAAGTCCATATTTAGTGCTAAATCCACGAAAAACATCGGTATCCATAAAATATTTAACACAATCAAACTTAGGTGTCATACCTGACTCTTTACCATCATCGGAAACCCAATCTTCAGAGTTGCGTTTAATTCTTTCCAATAAATCCCACTTGAATTCTATAGTCTTCAACATATAAGAACCAGCACAGGAAGTATCGAGCATGTTGCGATCATTGAGAGAAAGCCGAGCATAAATTTTTTGAATAATCATATCTCTTGAGAGCTCATGATTATGGCATGAATATAACATTGACTTAAGCCTCCCCAAGCTTGAGCATGCTTTCTCCTTCGCGAGGCCAAAAATTATATATGTAATTGCGATCACGATGAACAAGATGCATAGGATAGAACTTCTGGTGAAATTCCAACTTCAATCGTTTATAATTCCAAGATCTCGTATCATCACATAACCTATACCATGTCAATGCGTCTCCCTTCAAAGATAAAGGAAAGACCTTCCTTTTAAAAATATCATCAGGAATACCTGCAAGCTTAAATAATCCACAAACTTCATCCACATAGATAAGGTGTAAGTCGGGATGCAGTGGTCCATCTCCTACAAAGGGATTAGCTAGCAGTTTCTCTATCATACCCGAAGGAATTTCAAAGTAAACATTTTTAGTAGGTTCAGTAGGTTGAGGAGCAAATCTTTGCCCTACTGGTCGGGGTGAAGATGCCCCGAACAAGCCCCTCAAAGGATTAGTTTCCATAGTAACAAGTGACAGAAAATTTCAGCACACTATATAAATGTTTCCTTACCAAGTTCCACTCACCAAAGGCGCTTCACTCCCCGACAATGGCGCCAGAAAAGAGTCTTGATGACCCACAAGTATAGGGGATCTATCGTAGTCCTTTCGATAAGTAAGAGTGTCGAACCCAACGAGGAGCAGAAGGAAATGACAAGCGGCTTTCAGTAAGGTATTCTCTGCAAGCACTGAAATTGTAGGTAACAGATAGTTTTGTGATAAGATAATTCGTAACGGGTAACAAGCAATGAAAGTAAATAAGGTGCAGCAAGGTGGCCCAATCCTTTTTGTAGCAAAGGACAAGCCTGGACAATTTCTTATAATGAAAAAAGCGCTCCCGAGGACACATGGGAATTATCGTCGAGCTAGTTTCATCACGCTCATATGATTCGCGTTTGTTACTTTGATAATTTGATATGTGGGTGGACCGGTGCTTGGGTACTGCCCTTTCTTGGACAAGCATCCCACTTATTATTAACCCCAATTGCAAGCATCCACAACTACAAAAGAAGTATTAAGGTAAACCTAACCATAGTATGAAACTAGTGGATCCAAATCAGCCCCTTACGAAGCAACACATAAACTAGGGTTTAATCTTTTGTCACTCTAGCAACCCATCATCTACTTATTACTTCCCAATGCCTTCGTCTAGGCCCAAATAATGGTGAAGTGTCATGTAGTCGACGTTCACATAACACCACTAGAGGAGAGACAACATACATCTCATCAAAATATCGAACGAATACCAAATTCACATGACTACTATTAGCAAGACTTCACACATGTCCTGAGAACAAACGTAACTACTCACAAAGCATATTCATGTTCATAATTAGAGGAGTATTAATATGCATTAAGGATCTAAACATATGATCTTCCACCAAGTAAATCAATTAGCATCAACTACAAGGAGTAATCAACACTACTAGCAACCCACAGGTACCAATTTGTGGTTTTGGATACAAGATTGGATACAAGGGATGAACTAGGGTTTGAGAGGAGATGGTGCTGGTGAAGATGTTGATGGAGATTGACCCCTCCCGATGAGAGGATCGTTCGTGATGACGATGGTGATCATTTCCCCCTCCCGGAGGGAAGTTTCCCCGGCAGAACAGCTCTGCCAGAGCCCTAGAATGGTTCCGCCAAGGTTCCGCCTCGTGGCGGCAAAGTTTCGTCCCGTAAGCTTGCTTACGATTTTTTTCCAGGGTAAAAGCCTTCATATAGGAGAAGATGGGCACTGGAGGGCCACCAGGGGGCCCACAAGACAAGGGGGCGCGCCCAGTAGGGGTGGGCGCGCCCCCCACCCTCATGGCCAAGGTGTGGGCCCCCTCTGATACTTTCTTTGCTCAATAATTCTTATTAATTCCAAAAATGACTTTTGTGGAGTTTCAGGACTTTTGGAGCTATGCAGAATAGGTTTCCAATATTTGCTCCTTTTAAAGCCAGAATCCCAGCTGCCGGCATTCTCCCTCTTCATGATAAACCTTGTAAAATAAGAGAGAATAGCCATAAGTATTGTGACATAATGTGTAATAACAGCCCATAATGTAATAAATATTAATATAAAAGCATGACGCAAAATGGACGTATCAGTGTCGAATCCACCGACATGAGTTACAGAAGGCGACAGAAGTCATGTGTGTTGACGGAGGTGCTTCGTTGCATTATTCCCACCGCCAAGTAAAACAGTGGGCGTGTGAGGTTAATGCAACAGAGCCAATGGTCGACACCCAAAGGCCATTGAGGTGGTCCCACACGCCTATCATCTTCGGCGCCGAGGATCACCCTGATCGCACAACTGCGGTCGGGTGTTTGCCATTGTTGGTATCCCCAACAATACGCAACCTCAAGGTGACAAAGATGTTAGTTGGCGATGGGGCCGACCTTAACCTGATCTCGCCCAACGTGATCAAGAGACTGCAGATCCCTGATGAAGACCTCGAGGAGACGGGCACGTTCCACGAGATTAATCCGGGGAGAAGCCATCCCAAGGGAAAGGTCATGCTACCCGTTACGTTTGGTGGCGACCTCAGCTACAGGACAGAGAGGATCGTCTTTAATGTTGCCGAGATCCTGTTGCCATATAACGGGATCCTTGGCCGCCCAGCACTGGCCAAGTTCATGGCGGCGTCGCACTACACATACAAGTTGAAGATGCCGGGCCCGATGAGCATCATCACCGTCGGTTGCGATAGGAAGGATGCGCTCATGTGCGCCGATCAGCTCTATCGAGAGGTGGTTGCAGCATCTGCCGCCAAGGCACCTGCTCCTGCCACCGAGAAGAGGACCAATAAGACCTTGGCCGTCGGCAAGACTCCTGGCTCTAGCAAGGGCTCTTGTACCCTCTCCGGCAAATGTGCCTCCTCGGAGTGATGTGTTCTCGCTGGAGATGTACCAGAGAGCTCTACCCGCAAGATCAAGAAGTCCAAGGCGGCCCCGCCGGAAACCAAGAAGGTGTCTGTCAAGGAGGATGGCACGGGCAGAGCTTTTACCATAAGCTCCACCCTTGACAGCAAATAGGAAAGCGCGCTCGTCGCCTTCCTACGGGCGAATGTCGACGTGTTTGCATGGCAAGCATCCGACATCCCCGGCATTCCCAGGGAGGTGATTGAGCACTATCTTGCTGTCTGCCCTCATGCATGGCCCGTCAAGCAAAAGGTCAGAAAGCAAGCTTTGGAGCGACAGGAGTTTATCCTCGAGGAGATCAGGAAGTTGGAGGCGGCAGGTTTGGTCAAGGGAGTTCTCCACCCGACGTGGTAGGCCAATCCAGTAGTAGTACGTAAGGCGAATGGGAAGTGGAGACTATGTATCGACTATACTGATATCAATTAAGCATGTCCAAAGGATCCTTTCCCATTGCCACGTATTGACCAGATAGTGGACTCCACTGCTGGGTGCGACCTACTGTCGTTCCTTGATGCCTACTCAGGATATCATCAGATCTTCATGACAAAAGAATACAAAGAAAAGACCGTGTTCATCACCCCATGTGGTGCGTAATGCTTCGTATGGATGCCTTTCGGGTTGAAGAGCGCTGGGTCGACGTTCGCTCGAGCGGTCCAAATTGGTTTTGAACCCCAACTCCATAGAAATATGGAAGCCTACATGGATGACATAGTGGTCAAAACCAAGAATAAGGCCACGCTCATGCAGGACCTGAAAGAAACTTCTGCAAACTTGCGCAGGATCAACCTCAAGCTCAACCCAGAGAAGTGCATGTTCGGCATTCCGTCCGGCAAGCTTCTTGGGTTCTTTGTGTCTCAATGCGGAATCGAAGCAAATCCCGACAAGATCAAAGCAATCGAGCAAATTCAGGCACCCAGACGGATCAAAGATGTCTGAAGGCTTGCCGGCTGCTGCCCTGAGCAGGTTCATCTCTAAGTTGCTGAGCGTTCCCTCCCCTTTTTCAAGATTTTGAAAAAGGCTGGTCCGATGAAATGGACTCCGGAGGCAGAGGCAGCACTGCAGGATTTGAACAGATACCTCTCCTCTACGCTAATACTGGTTGCACCCAGGCCACAAGGGTCATTGCTGCTATACTTGGCGGCAACGAATCAAGTGGTCAGTGCTGCGCTAGTAGCACAGAGAGAAGTTGAGGAAGAGGTGAGAGCAACGGCAAGGACCTTAGGTGAAGGGCTGGACCCGGCGGTATCCGATCCCTGCAAGGGAGAGCCTCGGCAGGATCCGATCCCGGCAAGGGAGAGCCCCTGGCAGGATTCGATCCCGGCGAGACAGCATCTGCGAAAGCAGGCGAGGTAAAGCAAAAGAAGAAGGTGATGCAGCACCCAGTCTACTTTGTCATCTCTCTCTTACAGGGGGCTAGGTCAAGGTATTCTAGGATGCAGAAGTTGCTTTTCGGCCTCCTTATGGCCTCAAGAAAGTCGCGTCATTATTTGGAAGCACATCAAGTCACCGTTGTCACACGCCTCCCTTTGAAATGGATCTTGCATAACCCAGATGCAACTGGGAGGATTGTGGAGTGGGCGTTGGAGTTGTCAAGCTTTGGCCTTAAGTTCGAGAGCACCTCAACGATCAAGAGCAGAGCCTTGGCAGAATTCATAGCAGAATAGACATCCATGCCCGACGAAAAAGTTCAACAAACCAGCCTTCTCGACAAAGAGGCAAGTAGTCATTGGATTATGTACTTTGATAGAGCTTTCTCATTACAAGGTGCTGGTGCCGGCATGTTGCTCATCGCGCCCACGAGGGAATGCCTCAAGTATGTGATCCAGATGCACTTTCCCCGGGAGAAGTCGACAAACAACACCGCAGAACATGAAGGGCTACTTGCTGGTCTCAGGATCGCGGCGGACCTCGGGATCAGCAAGCTTATTATTAGAGGAGATTCACAACTTGTCGTCAGGCAAGTTAACAAGCATTATCAGAGCCCCTGATGGAGGCTTATGTGGATGAAGTGAGGAAATTGGACGAGCGCTTTGACGGTCTACAAGCAGAGCATGATCCTCGAGCAGAGAACAACATTGCCGATGACCTGTCAAAGTGTGCTGCCCTCAAGCTACCTGTGGAACCAGGTACCTTTGTTCTTCAATTAACTCAGCCATCCGTCGAGTCATCGGCAGAAAAGAACAAGCGAAGGAAGGTGGGCCCCGGCAAATACTTTCCTGCGGAGCTCCCAGGAGCCGTCAGCAAGGAAGTTGCCGGGTACCCTAAGCTTGCTGAAGAGCAGCAGCCCCCGATAGGGCCCCAGGCCCTTGCCATTGAGGCGGCTGCCCCCGCAGCAGAAAGCATGCCTTTGGTCCTTGCCGTCGAGCCCCATGCTCTAGCATGGGCACAACATACAGTCTGTTTCCTCCAAACAGAGGAGCTCCCCGAGGAGAAGGAAGAAGCGGAAAAAGTAGCCCGTCGGTCTAGCATGTACCAGTTTGTGGATGATGCCCTTTACAGAAGAAGGCCAAACGATGTGAAATTGAAGTGTATTCCCTGGGAGGACGGACTGGAGCTGTTGGCAGACATACACGGAGGCATATGTGGCTCCCACATAGGGTCAAGAGCCCTTGCCGGCAAAGCGTTCCGGCAAGGTTTCTTCTGGCCCACTGCCCTCCAGGATGCAACGGCACTAGTAACCAAGTGTGAAGCGTGCCAGTTTCATTCAAAGAAGCTTCATCAACCAGCTCAAGCCCTTCAAACAATCCCCCTCTCCTGGCCATTTTCGGTCTGGGGCTCAACATACTAGGCCCCTTTCCTTGTGTTGTCGGGGGCTTTGAGTACTTGTACATCGTGATTGACAAGTTCACAAAGTGGCCGGAAGTGGAGCCGATGAGGAAGGTGACAACGCAGTCAGCCATCAAGTTCTTCAAGGGACTCGTTTGCCGTTTTGGTGTGCCAAACAGAGTCATCACCGACAACGGCACACAGTTCACGAGTCGCACCTTCATGCAGTATATCCAAGACCTTGGTAGCAAGGTATGCTTTGCTTCTGTTGCTCATCCAAGGAGCAATGGCCAAGCGGAAAGGGCAAATGCTGAAGTGTTGCGGGGCCTCAAAACAAGAACCTTCGACAAGCTGCGCAAGTGTGGAAGGCGCTGGATAGATGAATTGCCAATGGTTCTTTGGTCAATTAGAATGACACCAAATCGAGCCACTGGCCAGACACCCTTTGCCCTGGTTTATGGGGCAGAAGCAGTTCTCCCCACTGAACTCATATACGGGTCACCTCGAGTGCTTGCTTATGATGAGCTTGAGCAAGAGCGATTGCACCAAGATGATGCAACGCTCCTTGAGGAAGATCGTCTTTGAGCTGTTGTGCGAGCTGCTCACTACCAGCAAGCCCTGCGCCGCTACCATAGCCACAAGGTTCACGCCCGAAGCCTTGAGGAAGGCGACCTTGTTCTTCGGTGCGTTCAGTACACAAAGAATTCAAACAAGTTGACACCAAAGTGGGAAGGCCCCTATCGGGTAATACGAGTCACCAGGCCCGGCGCAGTCCGCCTGGAGACCGAAGATGGCATTCCAGTGAGCAACTCCTGGAATATCGAAAATCTTTGCAAGTTTTACCCATAGGGAACGGTTGCCGGGAGCTCCAGCAACCCCCTTTTCTACTAGCCTTGTCGGTGAGGCATGTAACCCTATGTATAGAGCCAGGCGTAGACCTTGCATGCAGCGAGATAGTTTCTAGCATATATAGTTTCCTGCTAGTTTCCATGTATATATATATATATATTTGTGTGTGTGTTTGTGTGTGTGTGTGTATGCATGTGTACTTGTCGAAGAAATTGTGCTACCTTAGGTTCTATCAGGTGCTGGGAAACCGCCAAGGCTCCATGCTCGTGTCCTCTCTTCCTTCTGGCCGCAGTAACAACGCCCCAGCAAGAAAATGAGAAGACTGCTTAGCACGGCATCTCCATTAACAACTTAATCAGATAAAGTTCCTTCCCTTGCCATTCATGTTCGTAACTTGTGAGTTTCGCATTAGAAAACCTCGCCACTTTGTCTAGACTGCGTTGCTCCCATCCCCGACTCGAACGCTGCTTCGGTCGGGGTAGTTGCAGTAACCTTGGGTAAAAGAGGAGTTTGGCAGGGGGCTGGACCCTGCGCCTGTAACCCGGAAGATATGATTCTCCGGCAGGCACAGGAGCGCCGGCAAGGTAGCTTGCCAGAGAAACTCATTTATTTTCATTAAAGAGGCACATTGCCTCTACACGAATGCATATGTGCATGAGTTCTCAGTGAAAGCTCATATTTTTCATTGATATGCTGATGCAAGAACAGATATTACAGAACATAAGCATGGGCTCGGTAGAGTACATTTCCTAGAAAACTAAGATTTGGCAAGCGCCTACAAATTGAGGAAAAGATAAGTGCCCGTAATCCCCGTTCTTGCCCTATTCCTCCCCAGGTACGGCAGGTCACGCAAGGTGACGGGCATGGGGAACTGGGCGATGGAGAGCTTGACGAGGAAGCCTGCCAACCACTATCACCAGGGACAGCAGGACGAGACCCCTGGCAAGGCGTGTTGTCCGGGGAGGGAGCAGGCCAGATGATGGTGCGGCCACTGGCGGTCAGCCAGAGTCGGAGTCGTCGTCCTCCCGCCTGCTGTTGTCGTTATCGCTGGCATTGTCCTCCTCGCCGCTGTCGCTCGAGGAGGAGCTTTTGTCATTGGTGGAACTCTCCACGCAGCACCCTAAGCGAATTCTAGAGTTCTCGAAGACCTTGACAGTGAGCTTGCCGCTCTCCATTAACTTAAAAGGGAGAACATGCCCCTCCGTCAAGTTGTGGGCATGTGCGAAATTTTTCCACCACTGACGAAGATACATGTCGTGAGGACAAGGAAAGTCAACGTCAACCCATATGCTGTCATTCCCGCAGCCCCTCATGTGAAGCCTCAAGGACTGCGGGGCCTCCTACTCCATCACCCAGGCGAATGGAGTCAGAAGCTGGAGACGACTGCGCATAGGCCTATACAACCTAATGAGAAACTCGTAGGGCTGGTCCCCGATGTGGCCGCCCATCGGAGGTGGAGCCGTCGGCGGGGGCGCAACTGGAGCACCGCCCCATCCACCTCCTCCCCGAGCGCCGCGACAGCCTCGGCCCCGTCCCCTTCCTCTCCCCCTCGCGGCGGGCTCCGCCACCGGAGGGTCTGGGGGAGGAGGAATGCATTGTCGAACAGAAGCCCTCGTCACCGCCGTCGAGGCGCCAGCGCGCCCTTTCGCCATGGCGAGTGAGAGGAAGAGAGCAAGCAGAGGGAGAGAAGGGGGCGAATGCGGAGAAGCACCATCACTCTCCTCTTCTTATAGAAGAGCAGGACTGGGACCGGGCCACCCAACCCAAAGGGCGGCTGCCCCGCGCGGCCAATGCGGCCTTCGGAAGCACGGGGAACCGGAGCCGACCCGCTCCCCCAATCAACAAACACCTGGGTTTCCGCCTCGGCGTTAATGCCCACGTCCTCCGCATCCACCGCCTGCCCTTCCCAAGGCTTAAGGGATACATGGCGAAGCGGAAGGAAGCGTGAGGACAGGTGGGGCGGCCGTTTTCTACCCCGTTATCGTGGGGTGCGGCGCCATGCAAGCTGCGACCCGAGTCCACTTAGTAAATGAGTAGCGCCCCTGCAGATTCCTTCTTTTTTAATAAGGGAAGCACAGGCCGCCTCTTTGCTATCGACTGCGAGATGACGCAAGCATGCTGAGGCCATCCCACGCACGACCCCCATGTCACGCACTCAACGCGGGTTGCGAGGAAGCGCAACTGACAGAAAGATCGTGGCGGTTCGCCTCTGCCACGCCCGCCCGCGCACTGCTTTGGGCCTGGCCCAACTATGCCTTGTGCTTGTGTGTGGCTCAGGCCTGGGGGCTCCTATCGGTGTACAAAAGTGTGGGTACTTCTGTACCCCTTACTTGTGCACTGGCATCGTAGCCATACCTACAGCGGGGCTTGGCAAAGTAGAGGAAGACAGCAGGAAGCAAGACAAGAACAAAGAATATCAGAACAGATGCTCAAAGTGACAAGCAGCAGAAGGCTAGCAGGGCCACGCCCGGTAATCAGCCTTGCCGAGGTGACCTGCGAGGCCCCTGGCAAGCTCCTTGCCATGGCAGCTTGCGAAGAGACCAGTAGGGCCACCACCCTTGGGGTTGAGGGCTCTAACACCATCGACAACGTTAAGACCAAGATCTGGAGAGCACATGCCTGATAGCGTGCAGTCCCTCATGAAGATTGGCGTCCCACGAATCCACATGGGACCAGAGGACAAAGACCCCTGGCAAGACCCTTGCCGGGGATGACTCCAAGACCCCCGGCAAGCCTTGCCGAGGACGATCGCTGGGCCACGACCAGACGCGCTCCCGGCAAGGTTTCGCCACCTCACTACCACTTCAGTGCGACGATAGGCATGCCAGCTAAGCAGGCGCCTGCGTAGCGGCATGCAGATCTTCGTGGAAGCTTGCCATTTCGCCAACATAGCAGCTGGTTGGCCATTGTGGTGCTGCATGCCTCGTCGGCCCAGACACGTGGTAAGGCTAGAAGGAGCGGCGGAGGACGGGATGGCCTCTGTTGCCGTCCCCAATAAAGCGAGAGGACACATACAAAACGCATGAAATGTAATTGTCCTATGTTGATCGAGTGATAAGCTTGATCGCCTTAGCTTCCCACCTCCTGTGTGTTGTGGCAACCCCTTTGCCTATAAAAGGAGGCCCAAGGCGCACAGAGAGAGGATTCAGACTTTTGGACAAAGCATGCATCATAGCTAGTTCAAAATCTCAAGAACACACATATAACCAGACAAAGCAGGACTAGGGTATTACGCATCTTTGTTGTCCGAGCCTGGATAAAAATCCCCTGTGTGCTAGCGACTCGACCTGCTCTT
>NC_041381.1:620103057-620117328 GCF_002162155.2 Triticum dicoccoides
TCGAAAGTAGAAGGGGTCCTTGTGACCCCATAGGTGATCGGTTTCTCCAACAATAAGGTTGAGGATTTCCAAGTACAAGATGTTAGGAAGGCGCCTTGCAAGAGAAGTAGGAGCTGCGCTGAGCCTCTTCAACCAGTTAAGGTAAGTCATTGTATCCAACTCAACAGTTCAATTCCTTGTTTGTTTCAGGCATAGTTAAATTGCTCTTTTCAATTGCTTTATTTGTCCTCAGTTAATAAGATGCCCAAACAATGATGCGTGATGTTGGATACTTATATAACCATTAGTTGACATAATTAAAGGCCTTACCATTTAATTACTCTTCCAAAGTGTGTTGAAGCTTTGAAGTCTATTAACGAACTATTATTGCATGAGGCTCACAATCTGGTTTACACTAGGCTAATGATTGCATAGTTTTGCTTGCTGTAATAGGTTTGTATGAATCCCTCTGCTGTTCATTATGCTCCCTAAGACTTTAATTGAGCTACAGAATGGCCAGCTGCTTGCTTACTTATACGCAACGTGCTGTCTAAATTTGTAACTTGTTTGTGTTTTGGATTGGGCCCCAACATCATGCTCCCCTGGTGAGCTAAGAGAGATTTCTGTATGTAGGTTGCACAGACTACCTTTTTTATAATTTTTAAAATATCACCTGCTTATGCTTCATGACGTGTAACATTATTGTTAGTCCTGTTTTTCCATGTACAAAATAGTCTGTCTTGCTCGATTCACTATTGTAACTATATTTTTTCCCTAGTCATGTGTACTTACAGAAACATTTCAGGATGAAGTGACATCACCACAAAGATCCGTGAGCAGTGCGGCATGGCTATTACCGAATGATTATGGATTGGAATTGGAATGTGCTGATGTTCTCGAGCATCAACTAGAGGTGGCAAGACAACATGCACATGATTCTCAACATACAATCAACAAGTTGAGACTAGACATGAAGGTATTAGATGTAGGAGTCAAAAAGTGAAACAAGACATTGAGGTAACCACGAAGGAATTGGAGATTTTGCAGACTAAAATTTGTGCTATCTGAATCCGGCCAATCCTATTTTCTGAAGAGATTATAGTTCAAATGGTAAGTTGTGTTGATGCGTGTCCATGATGTATGAGCTTTATTTGTCCCGTATGTAATTTGTTGTTTGTGTACGCTTTATTATCACTACTGCCGAACTATAATGCCCAATGGGTATATACGGCTGTAATTTCTTTATTGTGTAGTGTAGGATTATTCTGTGTTTCTATGCCTTAGTCTTTTTATTGTATAGTGTATGTTTTTTAGAGGCGATAGTATAGAGTAGGATATTTCTTGAATATGTTATATCATTGAAACGGGGGACAACACGCCCAAACATTTCCTAGATGCCATACAAACAAACAAACATGTGCAGTCAAAGCGAGCCTTAATTGGGCTGATCAAAATAATATTAAGTGGATCCCGAATGATGTGGCCCATCGTAACAACGGCTCTTAGCAGGCCGTCAACAGGCCTAAAGCTCGATAGGGCCGTATAAATGGGAATGGCCCGCGGGCCTTTAACAGGCCGAAATAAATGTCAATTTTGTCTTGGCCCTTTTACTTTACGGGCCAGTAAGAGGCCGAAAGTGTTATGGGCCAAAGGAGGCCCAATTTGCAAACTAGGCTTTTAACAGGCCGAAAGTTGCGTTGGGCTGAAATGATGCCCTATGGAACATGGCCCCCTAGTGGACCTAAAATCAAAGGCCCAACTGTTGTGCGGGCTGTTAATAGGCCGAGGGACAAAATGGGCTAAGAGTTGGCCCATTTATCGAATGGGCCGGGGACAGGCCTAAAGTCACACCGGGCTAGAATTGGCCTAACTGCAGAATGGGCGGAAAAAAGGCTGAAAGACATTCCGGGCCGTTAACGGGCTGGAACTGATGATGGGCTGCTAACAGGCCGAAAGAAGCTCGGGCCGCAATTGGGCCCAAAAATGTAGCGGGCCATTAACGGGCTTAAACTGACGATGGGCTGGAAATTGTAGAATCTAGAATGGGCCTTTGATGGGTCGATTCTGTGTAACTTGTATGGGTCGTACTTGTAAATGGGCCTGACTCAAGTAGGCCGCTAATGGGTTGGCCCGCTTATTTTGACAGGCCCGGCTTTTCAACGGAATGGGCCTCTGTTGGGCCATGCCATGTGTCGACGTATCATAGGCGGCTCCTGTCCAATGAGTTGATGACATCTGTCCCAACGGTGAGGCAACACATGTTTCCTCTGGCCAATGTGAATTTTACATGGAAAATCCTCATTGGTCGTGGCTGTTAGCAGGTTATTGGATCCAAAACCGGACCCGATAGCTTAACGGCGTCCTGTTACGGTGGATGCCACATGTCGGTCACCCTTGATGAAAGAACTTCTATGACGCGCGATTTATCGTCATGGAAGTGGCCACTTCCATGATGATAATTTCGGTAATGTCATGGAACACTTCTACGACAGCACATGTATGACTACCTTGATTCTGTCATAAAATCGTCATGGATGTACATGCATGACAGAAAACGTGACCTACTGTGACAAACACATATCATCATGGAAGTGTATTTTTTTAGTGCACCTAGGCGCGCCAGGGGGCCCTAACGCGCCCTGGTGGGTGGTGCCCCCCTCGGGGCACCCCCCAGGTGTAGCTCAAGCCCATTGGGTTCCTTCTTGTCTAGAAAAAATCTCCAAAAAGTTACGTGGTCTTTGGACTCTGTTTGATATTGATTTCCTGTGATGTAAAAAACAAGCAAAAAAACAGCAACTGGCACTGGGCACTGGGTCAATAAGTTAGTCCCAAAAATGATATAAAGTTGCTATAAAATGATTGTAAAACATCCAAGAATGATGATATATTAGCATGAATACTTCATAAATTATAGATATGTTGGAGACATATCATGCACCAGGTGGGCACAACCCACCTGGGCGCGCCAGGACCCCCAGGCCTGCCCTGGTGGGTTATGGCCCCCACGTGGGCCCCCTTACTTATCTCTTCATTCCACATCATCACCTTCCTCCAGAAAAAAAATCACCATTGCTCTCTCTTTCGTGTTCTTGCTCTCAACCCCGCGGATTTCAATCTCTTTGCTCGAAGCTCCATTTTTGAAACTGTTTCGGCGGATTGTTGCTTGGTATGTGACTCTTCCGTGTGTCCAAATAGTTTTTGCTTTAGTGGTTTACATTTTGACTAATTAGCTACTCTTGGTGTTGCTGTAGATGAGCTTGCATGTTGAATTCTTAGAGTTCTAAGTAGTTTGAATGCTTGCTATGGCCCCTATACATCCATATGAGTAGTTGCTACCGATCTTGTGAAGTTTTGTTAAAAAAACTTGTGACCCAATTTTTTTTAGAAAATTGTACGCGAATATTATGAACTTCTTTGGAAGGAGTTCTTCGAGGAGGAGATCCTCGAAGGCATCTTCTAGTAGCAGCTCCACTCGTCAGTCTTATGTTGAACCAAGTGAAAGTTGCATACGAGATGCCACCACCAAAACATGCTTGTGGCCATGCAACGATTATATGGTGAGTGTGGGCATTAAGGAGGAATTTGAGCAATATGTTCACAATGCAGATCTCGGTCCCTACATTTCAGATAAGTGCAACCAACACCTCACTCTCACTGAATCATTTGTCAAAGGATTTAAATTCCATCCCCGTGAGTCTAGGGTGTCATTTAAATTGTATGAAAATCCATTTACCATATCTTTAGAGAGATTCACTCACCACTGCAAAATCCCATTCTGGGGTTCGCTCGATGAATCGCCAAGGTCTGAGTTTGAGATATTCTTGACTAGTCTCTGCTATGGTGAGACTAGGGGAGTGACGCAAGGTAGAATAAAGAGCATTCATTTTCCCACAATCCAGTACTTCACATTATTTAATGGAAAATGTATTGTAGGCAAACAAGATTGTAGTAAACTTTGTGCTCCAGACTTGAGCCTCATATGCACTGCTCTCGCCGGTAACAAAATTTATAATCTTGGAGCGATTATTGCATGCAAGTTGCAACACAGCGCTGGTAGTGGATATTTTTATGATGGAATCTATGCCACATGCTTAGCAAGAGAGATGGGTGTTTCACTTTTGCCCTATGATCCTATTTTACCCACGCAGTACCTAGACTTGGGTGTACCAAGAGAGCTGGGTGTTTCACCTTTGTCCTATGATCCTATGGTACTGGACGCCGCCTCCTCCTCCTCCGGCGAGTCAGTGCACTCCGCCTCCTCCTCCGCCTCCACCTCCTCCGAAAAGTCAGGGCACTCCACCTCCTCATTCTCCAGCGAGTGATCAGGGCATTCCGCCTCCTCTGGCACATGAGGGCACTCCGGCTCCTCCTCCGCCTCCTTCGGTGTTTTGGAGCACTCTGCCTCCTCCGGAGCGTGAGGGCACTCCGGCTCCTCCTCCGCCTCCTCCGGCACGTCAGAGCACACTGCCTCCTCCGCATGTCAGCGGACTCCGCCGCGTCAGCAACGGTGGAAGAGAGACACCGCCGCTCCGGCGGCTAGCAGTACAAGCAGAGGCGGGAAGCAATTCAAATATGGTCCATGTCTCAAGGCTCCAAAAAAGTTAACATATGAGAGGACCGACAAGGAAAACACGGACATCTGCCGTGTCGAACTGAGGGACTTTTTCACACGAAAACCTCCACCTCCGAAGGAAACATTAGATCCGGTGAAAGTGAAGCGCGCTTTGGATGCCCTTAAGCGACCACCATCGCCTCCGCCGCAATCCAACTATGAGCATATTATTGAAAGGACATATAAGGAAGCGCAATGGTCGGGAAGTACTTCCAGTGATGCAAGATTAGCACAACGAAGAAGTGGGAAAACAATTCCCCAACTCGGTGAGCAAGCGAAGAAATCGTGCCCCCCCCTCCCCCGCTCAAGGTGTCTAGTGATATCGTCGCTAATCATCCGGGGCTAGTGCCCGGTACCAATCACTACAAAAAATACACTTCCGTGATGATACGTGTTTGTCACAGTAGGTTGCGTTTTTTGTCATGCATGTACATCCATGACAAATTTATGACAGAATCAAGATAGTCATACATGTGCTGTCGTAGAAGTGTTCCGTGACATTACCAAAATTATCATCATGGAAGTGTCCACTCCCATGACGATAAATCGCGCGTCACAGAAGTGCTTTCGTCAAGGGTGACCGACACGTGGCATCCACCGTAACGGAACGCTGTTAAGCTATCGGGTCGGGTTTTGGATCCGATAACCCATTAACAGCCCCGACCAATGGAGATTTTCCACGTGTAAAATCATCATTGGCTGGAGGAAACACGTGTCGGCTCACCGTTGGGACAGATGTCATCCACTCATTGGACAGAAGGCCCCTATGATACGTCGACACATGGCACGGCCCAATAGAGGCCATTCCTGTGAAAAGGTCAGCCCGTTTGACTTGGTCAAAAGGTGGCGGGCCGGCCCATGGAAAGCCTGTTAACGGCATGTTCGCATATAGCCCATTTGCAGCCCGCTAACCCAAGGCCCGTTACGCCCTATCCGAATTAGGCCCAGTAGCGTCATCTGGGCCATCCAATATGATTCCAGCCTGTTTTCACTTCTGGCCCATTTATGGCCCATGACGTCTTTCGGCCCATATGAGGCCCTATGTAACTCTTGGCCTATTAATGTCCCGTGGTGAAACTGGCCCGCAATGAACAATGTATCACTTTACACCCATTAATGGCCCATGGTGAAACTGGCCTGGAATGAACAGTATATCACTTTATACCCATTAAGGGCCCGTTACTCAGTTGGGCCGTTTCCAGCAAATGTTATCTTTCGGCCTTCTCAGAGCCCATTTATTCTTGGGCTCATTTCTAGCATTCGTTTACTTACGGCCCGTTACTGTCATTTTCTGCTTGTGGGCCAAATTCAGCCCGTGGTTACATCGGCCCGTTTGTGGTCCATTAATACGTTGGGCCGTTTTCATAGCGTCATCAAATACGGCCTATTAATGATGGCCCATTATGGTCATACGGTCCGTATAAGGCCCATTCATGATACGGCCCATAGAAGGCCCATTGTTTCTACGGCCCATAGAAGGCCCATTATTTCTACGGCCCGTAGAAGGCCCATTGTTTCTACAGCCCATAGAAGGCCTACTGTTTGTACGGCCCGTAGAAGGCCCACTGTTTCTACGGCCCGTAGGAGGCCCAGTGTCACTATAGTAAATATTAGCCCATGGTTATTGTGGCCTAGTTTTAAAAAGAACTGCACTGACTACAAGCAAAAAAATAAACAAGACAACAAGGAAATAAATAAGAAAGCAACTTATGCTAGGCTATCACGGCTGTTACACATATTACATCCACTGGGCATCAAAGTTCGCCACCAGTGCAAATATAGGGGACAAAGCAGCATATCATATACACTGGTTGTCAAAGTTGGCGACCAGCGCAAATAAACGCCGCAGCAAAACAAATCCAGAACTGAAACCACTTCAGAAGATCTCAAGAAACAATATCCTGGGTACCCATAATGTTGGCAAGATGCTTAGCAGGCTTATTAACTTTCTCTTGTTTGGCACTTAAATCCTCCAGCGCTTGCTGTTGCACCAGAAAATATGCATCTGAATTCTGCAGGGACTTCCTCAGTCCTTTAGCTTCCTATCGCAGCACATCTGATCGATGTCTTTCAACTTGAAGTTGAGATTCAAGAAGACGAACTGATTCAGACAGCGAGTTCGAAGAGCTTGTGCCAGCAGTAGTGGCCAGTAACTCGAACACTACATCAAGACAGGACTTTTGGGTTCCCTCATTGTCGTCAAGATAGTTTTTATCAGCTTTCTTGGAGACCAACAGGGATGTCTCACTATCTTGAACCTTATCTGCATTACTTCATTTACCATTGGATAATGCGGTATTGTTCTCCAATATTTTGTCCGCATTCTAAAAGAGAAACAAGCAGACACATCACATGTTTACCATGTTGTATATGAAACTCATTTTAGTAAATGAGTTCAGTAGTAAAGTGGACAGGATAATAGCATGAAACAAACATATATCTATGTACCATGGTCACTTTATGGTTTATATCATTCTAGTTTTTGTTGCCAAATCAAGATAGAGACACAGTTCAAATAATATTTGTTCAAGACAAAGCAGAATAGACAGAATATAAGTGTGGGTAACTATAGAGCAATAACAACACTTGTAATGTGCCTGACATGAGAACATAACTGTTTATTCAATTGAAACTGAAATCAACATAGAGCAGGTTACAACAGCAAACCAGTTAAAGAAACGGGTTTAAAACATACCTGTTGCGCCATTGGAGTTTCAATTCCATCCTTCAAATTTGAAAATAGTTGGTATGAGTAAATACAGTAATGCAAGAGCAAAGGAGTATGAACCATACCTACAGAACCTGACCTGAGAACAAATCTTCTTCTCCTTTAAGCGTTGAGTTGGGATTCGGAGTGGTGGTCCTCGTGCTTTGGGCACTGCAGTTCCCTTACTAACCGCTCGTGTTTGGGTGCTCTGTGGTGGAGACGGTGTTGTGTCAAGTGGAACTGGGTTACAATCTGCCGGGGTTGGGGTTAGAAGGGGTGTAGCTGGTTCTCTGTCCAACTGGGTAGGGGTACAATCTGCGAGAGTCTGGGTTATGTGTGGTGGATCTGGTCCTGGGGCAAGTAACCGTGGTTCTATCTGCATCAACTGGTAGCACTATCTTTTCTGAAGACCGTGTTGTTACTCCTTTAGATACTGCCATCACGCTCTCCAATTCAAATGGCTAATAAACAAGAAAAGTAATTGAAAGTATAGACATTGTATGATAGACAGGTGCAATGGATAGTGGGGAATAAAAGAGGGCATGAAATAATTCATATTTATGTTGTCTAACCAAATAGGATAGCATGACACAATTTCACATATATGATGGCTAACTAAACAGGATAGCATGACACAATTTCACATTATGATGGCTAACTAAAAAGGATGGAAAGACATAGTTCAAAACATGAGACTATGTAAACAGGATGACATGACATAACTATATAATGTGTTTATTAAATAGGTTGGCATGCCATAATTCACATACATTCATGGATAGAATGCCATAATTCTAAATATGATGACTGTAAACACTAAACAGGATGAGATGATATAACTATATGATGTCTTTATTAAATGGGTTGCCATGCCATAATTCAGATAGATGATGTGTATGTACTATGTAAACATGATGGCATGATATAATTCAAATATATGATTTATATAGTAAGCAAGTAAGCAGATGGCATTCTATATATGATGTAAAAACTAAGCAATGCAAGATAACATGCATGACATGGGTAATATAACCCTGCCAAGTTTGAGCATAGACCTCAGGGGGGAAATAGGACTGGTCATCAGTCTCTGAATCCTCCTCTGAGGAGCTCTCTGTAGCCAGCAAGATGTCTGCTTCAGCAGGTAACATTGTCTGCTCTGAATACCTTGTTTTCACTCTAGATACTTCCATCACCGCTTCATATGGCTGATGCACAGGAAGAGTAGTTGAATATACAAACGTTGTCGACAAATGTAACACGTCATACAAAAAAATGATAGCATGATATAATTCACATACATGATGATTGGCTAAACAGCATGGCATTGCATAATTCACATATATAATGCCTTTGCAACAAGATAGCATTGTATAATTCACATATATAATGTCTTGCAACAAGATGGCAATGCATAATTCACATTTGTGGTAATTAGACACTAAACAGGTGGCATTCACACAAAGCATGTCTAAACTAATCAAATGGCATAGCAATGCGAAACACCATACGCACGATATGAGCAACATAACCCTGCCAAGTTAGAGCATACACCTCAGGGGGGGAATAGGACTGGTCATCTGTCTCTGAATCCTCCTCTGAGGAGCTATCCGTAACCAGCGAGATATGCACTTCGTCAGATAGCATAGTCTGCTCAAAAGACCTTGTTTTCACTCCAGAATTTTCCATCACCATGTCAAATGGCTGATGCACATGAAGAGCAGTTGAATGTACTAACATTGTTGACAAATGTAATATGTAACGAAAAAAAAGGATGGCCTGATATAATTTACATATAAGATGACTGGCTAAGCGGGATGGCATTGCAAAATTCACATATATGATGCCTGGTTAAACAAGGTGGTGTTGCATAATTCACATAAACGATGAATAAACTAAACAGATGGCATTCGCACAAAGGATGTCTAAACTAAGCAGATGACATATTTGATGTATAAAGTAAGCAATGCAAGACACCATATGCATGATATAACCAACATCAGCATGCCAAGTTAGAGCGAAGACCTCAGGGGGTAAATAGGAGTTATCTTCTCCTTCTGAATCCCCCTCAGAACAGATATCTTCCTCTCGATTACAATCCGAAATGTGTGGAGGGGGGCTGCCTTTGTGCCTACCATGGAGCGACTTTTGCATGAAATTATATTGCCACGCAAGGCTCGTCTCTTTTGCTCTACATGTTCAGTTCCATTGTTTACAATAACTATCATGCATCGGAATAAAACATTGTGAGATTATGTAAGGAGTGCATGCAGAAATCCAGAGTGATGGTAGCAACCTGTGGATAGACCCAAAACCAATAATAGCAGGCAGATAATGGCTTCAGTTAATAAATACAGATAATGGCTTCTTTACTGTTTGTTTCCCACCCAACATGAAACTCATAGTAGACACCGGAGATTAACCAGATAGTAGATAGATACTATTGATAGCGTCCCTAATATGTACCCCACAACCATTTAAAAACTCAAGTTTGACCATTAGTTTGGAGCTGACTCAGAGTCTAATCGGTGAACAGGATGATAAAGTAGCATGTAATATTAAGGGATGCATAACGTAAGCAGACACGAAAGAGTGCGACCTCTCTTGTGGACCCGTGTAGTCCTCGATGTCATCTGCTCGGTTGATGATGGTAATGCAGTTTTCATGGCTGCCAGCGGCGGGGAAGAAGATCTGAGGCGGCAAAAGACAGTCTGGAGGCCGGATCCCTGCTGTGCTGGACCCTTCTGTCGTTGGAGCAGCTGAGCTGGGGTGGACGACGGTGCAGCAGGAGCGGGACAAACCACGCAAGGTTTTCTTTGACAACTATCTGTAAGAGAAGTAATTCTGTAAGGGCTCGTTTGAATTGGAGGATTCCAACAATGCAGGGATAGGAAATAGACAGGAATAGGATAGGAATGCACGTGCAAAACAGAGAATTTAAAAACACAGGATTTCTACCAATCTAGGTGTTTGATTCACAACAATTGGAAGATCACACGATGCAAAGAAGCATGGTGAGATAAAGTCAAACCACAAGAAAATGTACGGTTATAATGCTATTATGCTACTATCTCTTAGTCTTGTGCTTCATGAATAGGAATTTGAAAAGGAGGACAAGTGAAAATTAAAATTCCTACTTTTTTTCTTTCAAGGAGACACTAAAGGAACAAATCCGTATGCTCAGTGGACAATATATATAACATGTAGAGTAAAAAAGAGATGCAACAAGTGTACAACCTCTTTGGCAAAGCCATGTCGATCTCAGCGTGATTGGGTTGGCCGGTGAGGATGCTCCGGCTGAATTTGCTGTCGGAGGAGGGGAAGAAGATCTTAGGCGTCTGGAGATGGAGCCCGAGGTACTGCTCCACTGTGATGGAGGGTTTCGTCGTTGGAGCAGCTCCGGTGAGTTGTACGACGTCGAGGCTGAAGCAGGACAAGAGAGACAATGAACAACGTTAACCTGAGTGGAATTCTAATAGCATCTCCAATACATGACATAAAATACATAACCACAAAGTGCTAGATGTAAAATACATCAGCCGCTCATCTCTGAACTTAACTTTCGAAACTGAACTTAACTGTCGGAACTGAACCTAACTGTCGAAACTGAATTTTGCTGTCGAAACTAAATTTTGCTGTCGAAACTGAATTTTGCTATCGAAACTGAACGCACTAGGTGAGGCTACACGTCGGTCGACAGACTTTTTCATCTCTGGTCAGTCGATTTTGCAGCCGTTGGATACGAAATCAAGGGCCTGCGGTTCATCTCAAACCTCCACTCCCCTGAGCCGCCAGCCACCACCGGCCAAACAGCAGCCCCCCGCGGCCGGCGGTGCGCTGCCCCGCCCGCCCCGAAAACACTCCCCACCGCCGGTCCGCCGCCGCCCCGGCCATCCCTCTAGGCCCCCCCATGCCGAGCTTTTTCTCCGGCGATCCCCACGCCACCGCCCCGCCACCGCCGGCGACCACCGCCCCCATCCTGAGCCCTAAGATAGATAGTGGGGTACCTCTCCGGCCAGCCCCCCTCCCCGCTGCGGCTGGTTCTTCCTTCACCCCGGCGAGCCCACCCCTTGAAAATCGACTGACCCAAAAGTCGATTCAGTCGACTGAAGTGTAGCCACATCGGAGCAGCATCGCAAGCAAGAGCAAGAGCGAGAGCAGCAGCACGAGCAAGAGCAATAGCAAGAGCAGACCAGGCAGGGGACCGAGAGCAAGAGCAGAGCAGCAGCGCGAGCGAGAGCTAAAGCAGCAGTAGCTCCTACTGATGTGGACGTTGCCGCCGAGGGAGCGACGCCGTGGAGGAAGTGGCCGGCGATGTCGCCGTGGATGGAGTCGCGCCGTGTCGGCTCGGGACCGAGCGCCGGCAGCACCGTGAGATCAAATCAAGAAGAAAATGTGGCGATTAGTGTACAACCTCTTTGGTGGCGCCGATTAGGCCGCAGCTTCATCCGAGGAAACGGTGATGATGATGCTCTTCCGGTGGTGCAGGTGAAGATGGCGGTGTGGGAATGGAGGTGGCGCGAAAGACGAGGGGAACATCGGGGCAGCTCCTTGGAGGTGGAGGACGGGATGGTTGAACCGGCGGGACGATGAGATCAACGAGGGATCCTCATCCGATACGGTGGATGAGGGATGTCGAGGTGTTGCTATGGACGACGTCGTCGGGGAAGAGGCTCTGGCTGGGTGGCGGACGGAGCAGGGTGTGGGGTTTCGTCGCGGGTTTTCGCGGCCTCGGTGTATGAATGGGTGGGCGGATGGGATGGCAGTGGGGAACCATGTCTTAGAGACGCGCTTGCCCGAAATGTGGGGTAAGTTACGAAAGTACCCCCACCGATTTGAGGCGGTTCTTTCAGTTCAGGGGTACCACGGGCATTTCACGTGTCGGGATTTCACAGGAGGTGGGAGTTTTCGTGCGCGTTGTAATTTCGGAATAGCAAGGCGTGGGTTGAGATGGAGGGAGTTGTTGGAGCACAACGAGACAAAGATATATCTTAAATATTTCGGGCTAACAAGGCGCGGGTTGAAATTTCCGGACAAGCCTGACGTGTACTGTACCAAATCAATGCACACAACAAATATCATTCAAAACTTTGAATTCATGTTATGTTCAATTAAAATATTTTGCTACATGTATAATGCATGCAACCTACTACTCAAATGAACGTTTTAGTGCATTCCAAACGTATATACTACCGCTTCAATATGAACTAAATTTGAATAAGATCTACAGTCATGATTGTTGTGAAGTCAAAGCATTTGAATTTGTTTCTCTGTTTTAATAAGATCTACAATCATCATTATTGTCAAGTTAAACCATCGTTTGTGTATTATCTTCATAGCACACCACATGATTAGTCTCGAGTTACATATGAACTATGTGTACTATATGAACTCGAACTAGATTTTTTGAATCCACTTTATTTTGATTTCAAATCACATTACATTTCTAGCTCTAGCTAGATCTTCATAATCTAAACCATGTCTCATATGTATAATGTGTTTATCACATTATGTATGGTGCCCCGCCCCCTACGCCTACAAGTATTTAGATGTGAGTTGCAAACACCACACATTACCACAAATTCAAATAAAATGTGAGAATGTTCGATATATAGTATTGTTTAGATTGCTCGATATTTAGTTGTAAGCTGCAAATGCCGCACATTATCACAAATTGAAATAAAATGTGAGATTGTTTGATGTATAGTATAGTTTAGATTGTTCGGCATTTAGCTGTGAGTTGCAAATGCCATGCATTATCACATTATGGTATAACATGTGCACAGCACCTGTATCACCGCTATATTCATGCATGCAATGTTTGAAACACTATGATCTCCTATTCAAATATGTGAATCCGCTTTCATATCAAATTATGATCTTTGTTAGTCTCTTACACCCACACAATCCTCTAACCTTTGTAGCTACCACTAACTTTCTCTCGTGCATGCACACGCCCTCCTCGCCCTCCCCCTCCCTCGGCATTCTATCCACTGGGCACATTCATTTTTTTCTTTAGGTCATTCTCCTAGAGTCTCCACAACTCCTTTCTGACACACACCGATCGATAAACCTCTCCAGCGATGCCTGCCTACAGCATACACACACAGCTTCAATCTCCTCCTTTATGTGTCCTTGCCTCGTGTCTCTCATATGGTCAGACACACGTGTAAACTCTCGCCCCTCTTTTCATCGATCTCACAACCGCACACTCCTCCCCCTATCTAGCTAGTAGTTGGGCCTCTCGCACCACCTCCTAGCTCCATTCTCTCTGTCTATCCGTCTCGCTGGGCCTTATTTGCCTCTAACAAATGGACGTACACCGACCGATCTCTCGCTATACATATAGCCAGCTAGGTCCTTATAACTCGTTTTTACCCACACATCGATCGATCTACCTCATTAGTTGTGTCTCTCCCTTCCTCCAACAAACAACAATTGATCTACCGATCTAGTTAGGTTTGCTTGCCAAACACATGGTTCCCCTTCATCATCCATGGATGCGTCCCGACAGATCTATCACGCACAGGCACACACAGAAACACATCCTCACTATTATTGATAACATTGCAGTTCCACCCTCAGTTTGTCTAGTAGGCCTCTCCCAACATCTCCGAGAAGCAACTCCATCACCCGTCCAGCACTCTACCCCTCTCCCTCCCTCTCTCTCTTTCCTCTCTCTCTCTCTCTGTCCCATCATATTTCCCGTCCTTCAGTTATGTATGGATGTCGACCGATCTCCCTCAAGACATAGCTGGGTCTCTCCTTCTCAACACATATACGAGTCGTTCTACCTCTATAGTTAGGCCTCTACCTCCCCCTCCCCCCACCCCCTCCCCCCCACACACACCGATACATCAAGCGCTCTAGTCATGTCTCCCTGCCACACACTAACTTGACATGTGCCCTCTAACGTTCCGGTAGGCCAGTCGCCCTATATCTTTGACTTGCACACACACACACAATTTCGATGGCT